>NC_092254.1:3082500-3372500 GCF_036320965.1 Panulirus ornatus | reverse complement strand
AGGACTGTATCAGGCCGTGTATCACCAGGACTGTATGTATCAGGCCGTGTATCACCAGGACTGTCTGTATCAGGGCCTGTATCACCAGGGCTGTATGTATCAGGGCCTGTATCACCAGGACGAGTATTTAGCTGATGCCTTTAAGGCAACAGTGTCCCTACCATAGCAACACTAAATGCGTTGCTCACTAAGTGGCAACACAGGGAGCCATACATGTATACTAGGTGAGTGTATTGGTGTGGTTTAGGGTTGGTGGAATGTGTGTGGTACAGCCAAGTTAGTGACAGGGGCAAGCTCTGCTTCGCTCAATACATGAAAGCTCTGTGAATGGCAAGATCAGAGAGCCGGGAACGGAGATAGCTCGATCAATAAACAGACCTTCCAACTTGCCAAAACCAGAAAAAAATACCTGTCGCCCGTTCCCTCCTTTCCGGTCAGTAAATCTTCTATTTAAGCTAATGGACAAAGAAAAAATATATCCTCTGAGCCAACTAACATAATTCTAAAGGAAGTAACAAAGCCATTATTCGCGGGCAAGGAGTGAAATATAGGGGTGTGCGTTGTTGTGTCGGCCGGCAACCCTGGGAGTGGACGTTAATGAGTGGGTGGCGGAGGAGGAGGAGGAGGAGGGTGCACTGACTCCTGCTGCCAGACACTACTGTCAAGGACGACCTGGTATACTCTCTCACTCTCTCCACACACACACACACACATCCTCCCCTCTCATTTTTAATTTTCCGAAAAAGGAACAGAGAAGGGGGCCAAGTGAGGATTTCCTTCAAAGGCTCAATCCTCTGTTCTTTAAAGCTACCTCACTAACGTGGGAAATGGCGAATAGTATGAAAAAATATATATACATATTGCACGAGAGTCTGTATGTTCATGTGTGTGAATGTGTAGTAGCCATACTGGTGACGAATTGAAAAGACTCATGGAAACACATTCGTAATCGAACGACAGAAAACAGTCGTAATTAGTAGGATAAGTAGGTGACTCACTGACACTGACACAGCGATACCTCACTAATAATACACGATGGTAGCTTTTTCAAAGCACAATAGTATTTCATTAACGGTACAGCGTAGCTGACAGAAGACAATGGCATGTCACTAACAGCCTTTATTGAAAAATGACAAGACTCAATGGTAATTTATTGACAGGACGATATTGAAATTAAACGACAGGAGGCAAGCGCAATTCACAATCAAGGCGCAATGGCATCGGTTACTCATCAAAATTAGAGTAGTAACTCATTGATAGGATACAGTGGTAGCTCACTTGAACGCGTACAATGGCTATTGAATGACAAGACAATCGTCACTGACACAACACAATGGTAATTGACGAAACACTATGATAACTGACAGGGTACAATGATGGCTCACAATCAGTAGAAGAGTAACTCATTGACAGAAGACAATGATAACACTCATAGGACATTATGGTAACTCATTTCTAACAGCACGCAGAACATTATGGTAACTCATTTCTAACAGCACGCAGAGATCATTGATAACCAAACAAATGACAATATTTCCTCGTTGATGTCCAATTCCTCACTTGATGTCAAATCCTTAGCGAGTGTCCACTTGTTTGCTTGATGTCCAGATAACTTCATATCTGTGCCACACTCGATGTCCAGTTCCTTGCTTAGTGGACATCATGTTGACACGTTACCCTGACAGGTGTCCCTTGCATAACTTTTATGTCCCATTCTGAACATCATGATGTCTAATTTGCAAAATTCCCTCTTTGCCCTATGGTTAGTTCGTCATTTGACTTTCATGCTCTGCAAGTTTACTGCCCAGCGCCGGTCATGCAATGGACATGTCCCCTGTGTCGGCATGTCAGTTCCCTCGTTTGATATTCATTGAACTTACGAGTATTCTCTCCCTTGATATCCACAAACGCTCAAGGTATCCTCTCGGCTTGCTACATTCTCATGCTCCTGTTGGGGTTGGCATCTTTTGCTGTTCCTCGGTGAGCTTGAGGCACTAGTACAGCACAGTGTGGTGATGGCTGTGGCGGGGCGTGATTCAGGTGGCTTGTGTGACATTCCCTCACGATCGGCGTGTACACACCTGAAACACAAGACACTATCTTCTTGATAACATATACAATGCTAGTCCCCTTGTCCGTTAATATTAACATGGTGTGGTGCAATTTCCTGATTATCAAAATAACTGGAGCGGAGATTGCTTGTTACATAAACGGTTAGCCTTACTCTCTTGCATCTCAAGGAAATTCGAATAAAGTTAATCTCAAAATTATGATTGGGTGTACAAAAAAGTTTCAGTATCATAAAGCTTTGTAAAGGATAGAATTTAAAGTGGAAACCAGAGCTGGTTAAAGAGAACACTGGGTCTGGTCCACAAGGGTTAAGAAAACATGGCTGTATTGATCCGGAGTTTGTTGACATGCACATGTTAAGGTTTGGCACACTTGCCTTCGAGAAACTTGGCAACACTGCAAACAGCGAGGCAGAGAGAGAGAGAGAGAGAGAGAGAGAGAGAGAGAGAGAGAGATTACGATTAACCCTGAGTTCCAGTGTTTAAGTTTCCTTGCCATGGTTTAGAGTTTTGCACAAACAGGCTTCACAACACCTACAGCCAACATTTACAAACTCTACTAAATCATCTCCCATTGAACCCGTCCGACGCAGAGTCCTTTAGACACTGCATGTACTGTACGAACGTTTGATGGAAATGTTGGTAGTTTACGTTTCCTTTTAAAGAGCCGTGGACAGTAGTGTAAGGGTGCTTTAGCCACACATTTAAAGATACCCACCGGATGTTTCTTCCACTGGCGCTGGGCAGGTCTTGCCTCCAGTGTTGACACTACACAAACCAATGTGAAAACAATGTCAAAATTCAAATTATGAATTATGATAACGAAATCATTCGTATACCTAAAGGGAATTAAAAGAAAAAAATAGATTAACTTAATATTTATTGGTTGCCATTGTTAGAACAGGTATCAGACTTTCAACTAATATTGGCATATCAGAGTCTAAATATATCAAAATATATTTCAGCCACTTTAAAATCAGGTTAACTTTAAAACCAAGGTATCAAGTCCTCAGTCAATGTTCTGGAACTTCCATAAGATCATAATCTTTATCCTAGTCATAGCAGCACAAGGAAAACAAAGCGTCCATCTTTAACTTAAGATAACTTTTCACATTTGTGCAAAAATAGAGATTTCACCAACCCAGAACTGGAGACCAGAACTAGGAATACACTGGAAAAAATGAACTCCGTCTTGTGTTGTCACCCATCCTGCACACACTACACAAGTTCTGGCAATTTCTCAATAAGTTTTCATCTAGAATTTACTAGTAACTATCATAGTCTGTTCTAAACAGTGAATTAAAGTCCATAACGCATCCATTATGAATTATTCAAGTAAAATAACATATAACTGTATAAATGATAATGTTCCATCCTCAATAAATAGAGCCGGATACGATAAACATTTAGGTACGTGAAGATGTCCTTAACACAAACTCCATTCATGGTTTCAGATAGGCAGCCACTCTTCAGGCTGTGACCAAGGCTTCATCATATTGGCACTTTACATACAACAAACAATTTGCATATATCATTTAACCACTGCCTACCAACAGGAACCGGAGTTACTACCATACACACATTTCCCTCGTGTCAGCTCACAGTGCAGAATTATAGTATTTATTTATGAATAGGTTTTGTTATTTACTTCATACTTAACATTTGCAAGATATGAATTAACCTTTCCACGAGTAACCAAAACATTCGAGTGTGTGAATTTATCAACCACATCTAATGCCTCAGTGGGGGAGTGACCTGACGGGAATTATCCATACCTAAATTTTTGTATTCCTTTATGAACGACATGTAAATATATGATCACTTCTTGCGGTAGACTAACATCTTGCCACCCACACTCCAAGCCACCAACCTATTTACTAGATAGTTTCAGCGTTCACCACTACACACAACTGCTCCACGAGTTGCGGTCGGCACATCCACAAACTTAACATAACACTGAAGAACTTACCTTAATAACTTTTTGTCTCATCTTTGCATTGTTTACTAATGAAATTCAAGTTATCCCATCACTGTTTCATAGCATTTTGTAGGTTTGTCTTATAGGCAACTTAACGTCTTAAGTGGTTCACCGAGGGAGTGTAAGATTCGTCTCATCTGTCATCTTTCACAAGATATGGAATGGTACTAATAGCTAACTGATGAAATGTGTCAAGCTACACCAAGAAAATTCCTCCAATCCCCATTCCTTTCCACCACAAGCCAACCTAAACCACCAGGAGGACCACCTTCGTGTACACTCTTTCCTGATTAATAATCTATATACTTGACGATGGCATCAAAAATACAGTATTTGTAACGTGTTGGTGACTGTGTGACCAGAAACTCGTCCACACTGTCTTGACATCAGTGTTGTAAACATTCCGACAACACTATCAAGTGTTGGAAACACTTCTGTACACATTCCGACAACACTACAAGTGTTGGCAACCAAGCCCATCACAAGAAAGTTGACACCAATACATCTGTTAATGTTTGTCTTACGAGAGGTGTACACTCTTGTCTCTTACCCTTACATATATGTATCATGTCTTGACTTTTCCTTTGGGGGTGGGGGAAAGAGGGCATGTGTCAGTGGCGGCAAACTTTGATCTTTTCATTGTCCGACCACTTCGTCACCTTTACTGACATTAACAATAATCATACTTTAGTACTAAGAAATTAAACCATTCTCATACTAAATAGCCCGACAACGTATTTACCACTGAAAAATTGCTCAACAAGGGTACTAATTGTCATAAGGGTGGGTGGGAGTTACCAACACCACCCCACAATATTTTCACCAGACACACCTCAGCCTAAGCCAGATATTGATCTATCGACTAACCCAGAGGGATGGGTGAACACCTGGGTTTGGGTGCAGGCTGACTGCCACTTTAAGGATGCGAAGTCAAGCAGGTCTGAAACCCCTGTCGAGTTATAGCTAGCGACTCTACAATACCACGGATGTCAGGAACATTACTGTCAACAGTTTGGATTAAAGTTGACAGCTGTTGCCAACATTGACGTGATACTGGTGTATGCTTCAAACACTACTGCCAGAGAGAGATAACCATGGAAATGTCTGTGCCGAATGATGGTGGACAAGGGACTCTGGTTGCGGTACACTATGACATAGTGAATGTGAGCAAATGAGGCAATTTCTTCACACGTTCCTTACTAATGTGAGAAATGGTGAACATGTTTGATAATTCATTCATAATTGCCCAAGACAAATTTCTATAAAAGTACAGTTGCTACCCAGGACATTTCTAAAGGATGGTGCAGCCCAAGGCTGCGCTACATCCAATAGAAAGAAAATGCAAACACCTAAGGCGTGAGCTCTCTGACAAGACTGTTCTCCCAATTATAGTTTTGCTAAGGGTGATTTTTTTTTTACTTGCAGTTTGAGCTGCCGCATTCTGGTAACACCTGTTTTAAGTAAATATATAGTAGTCCTAATGATGTATGGATGAGAGGCATAGGCTATAAATGAAGACGGTGGGAGGATGGATGTGATGGAAATGAAATGTTTGTGGAAAATATGTGAAGTGGTTTGATCAAGTAATAAAAGGGAAAGAAAGATGTGCGATGATAAGAGGAATGTGGTCAATAGAGCTGCAGGGGATGCGTTAAAATGATTTGGACATATGGAGAATGAGAGGAGAGGGTGACAATGAAGACATCTGTGTCAGAAGTGGAAGGAACAAAGAGAGATCAAATTCAAGATGGAAGGATGGAGTAAAAATAATTTTGAGTGACTGGAGTCTAAACAGGCAGGAGGGTGAAAGGCACGCATGAAGCAAAACCATTTCAGCACAATCTCTTAGTGCCATGATTCATGCCCTACCACTTTTTATTTCAACAATCCTCCTCAAACCACATATTGTCCTCAAACTTTTCATTTTCAACACATTCACTTTCTTTCATCCTTTTGTTACATAAGGCCCAAACCATATACCCATTACATACTATCAGGATTACTATACTCATCAAACGCTGCTCATTTTTGCCTCCCTTTCCACACATCCTTCAATGTGCCCAAGACCTTTGCCCCCTCACTCATCCTGTCTCATTTCAGCTCCTATGGTTCCAATCACTGCCATGTTCACTCCCAGGTATCTACACCAACCCACTTACTAGTTCCCCCAATTCAAAATAACAACCTAAGTAACCTGTCTTTCCACTAAGAAACCTGATAGCCTTGCTTTCATTCACATGTACTCTCAACTTCCTCCTTTCACTCATTCTCCACTCAAAAGATTCTGCAGTTCCTCACTTCACTTGAATCTGCCAACAGTACTGTGTCAACTATAACAACTATTATTGCATTTATTCAAAATATTCTGAAATCCTCCCCTCTCGTTTTTTTTTTAAATTTTCCAAAAGAAGGAACAGGGAAGGGGGCCAGGCGAGGATATTCCCTCAAAGGCCCAGTCCTCTGTTCTTAACGCTACCTCACTAATGCGGGAAATGGTGAATAGTATGAAAGAATGAAAGCTGTGGTTTCGGTGCATTATACATAACAGCTAGAGACTGAGTGTGAACGAATGTGTCCTTTGTTGTCTTTTCCTAATGCTACCTCGCGCACATGCGGGGGATGGGGTTGTCATTTCATGAGTAGCGGGGTGGTGACGGGAATGAATAAGGGTAGACAGTATGAATTATGTACATGTGTACATATGTCTGTGTGTATATATATGTATACGTTGAGATGTATAAGTATGTATATGTGTGCGTGTGTGGACGTGCATATATATACATGTGTATGTGGGTGGGGTTGACCCATTCTTTCGTCTGCTTCCTTATGCTACCTCGCTAACACGGGAGACAGCGACAAAGTATAATAAATATAAATATATATATATATATATATATATATATATATATATATATATATATATATATATATATATATATTTTTTTTTTCATACTATTCGCCATTTCCCGCATTAGCGAGGTAGCGCTAAGAACAGAGGACTGGGCCTTTGAGGGAATATCCTCACCTGGCCCCCTTCTCTGTTCCTTCTTTTGGAAAAAAAAAATAAAAATATCTCATTTCCAGCACATCCATCCTCCTGCGCACAACTCTATCCATAGCCCATGCCTCGCAACCATACAACATTGTTGGAACCACTATTCCTTCAAACATACCCATTTTTGCTTTCCGAGATAATGTTCTCGACTTCCACACATTCTTCAAGGCCCCCAGAATTTTCGCCCCCTCCCCCACCCTATGATCCACTTCCGCTTCCATGGTTCCATCCGCTGCCAGATCCACTCCCAGATATCTAAAACACTTCACTTCCTCCAGTTTTTCTCCATTCAAACTCACCTCCCAATTGACTTGACCCTCAACCCTACTGTACCTAATAACCTTGCTCTTATTCACATTTACTCTTAACTTTCTTCTTCCACACACTTTACCAAACTCAGTCACACCAGCTTCTGCAGTTTCTCACATGAATCAGCCACCAGCGCTGTATCATCAGCGAACAACAACTGACTCACAATAAATATTTGTTAAATAAGATTGCTACATTTCTTAATAATAAAACAGAAATTATATAAGATAGCTACTTTTCTTAATAATAAAACAGAGGCTTACTGCACTGCACTTTAAAGAATTATCAGATCTGGATGCATAACTCTGATGTGTTTTGAAAGATTTCATTCTCAACAATGCTTGCCATTTACTAACACTGCCTATCTATTTATAACCCTAAAGCCTATTCCAACTAGAAATCCCCTAAGGGAGTGGCCATGACAATAGGGTCTCCATAACTAGTAAATTCCAGAGCCGGTTCTTTGACTTTAGTGCCTCACCCTTAACAAGCCTCCTCTGAATCTTTTCTATGAGCTCTTTGAACTTCTTTAGGTGATCAAACAAAAGTTCAGGCCTTATGTACAAGATGACCAGCTTGCTAAATAGCTTCCTTATCCATATCCTTAAAAGCTTTTCTGACATTTGTCAGCAGACAGTTTGTTTCCTTCACTATTCTCCTACTATGGGACTCTGGCAATAGGTACGCAAGAATGTCGACTCCCAAGTCCTTCACACACAGAATACTGAAACTTATTTCCTGATATGCATTATGCATTAATCATAGTGAGGTCATCTTTCACTTCGTCCCATCCTCATTACATTTGCTTGGGGTTTCATCATCCAAGTGTCAGACTAAGTCTGGAGTTTGTTTAGGTCCCCTTGTAAGCTGATGCAATCCTCCTTGCTTTTCATTATCCTCATGACCTTTACCTCATCTGTAAAAATTCAAGTGGTATTCCATACCTTCTGACAAGTCATTAACACAGACCAAGAAGAGTAACGGTCCCAGAATTGAACCCTCTGGCACTCTGCTGATCACTTTAACCCATTGTGTCGGTATGTGCAACTACTATTGTATGTGGGTCATAGGAAGTGTGTTTTACACACATGTTGCTCCATCTCTTAACTTTGAATACATGTACCATATCTTTACTCTCATGTAGGAACATCCATACACACCCTAATATATGAGCTAGATACCCATTTACTGATCAACCCTAAGGGGAAGATGAACAGCTGGTGAACTGGAAAGTTTTGTGGGGTCTGGATGTGGAAAGGGAGCTGTGGTCTCGGTGCATTACACATGACAGCTAGAGACTGTGAACAAATGTGGCCTTTGTTGTCTTTTCCTAGTGCTACCTTGCGTGTGCGTGGGGGAAGGGGGGGTGCCATTTCATGTATGGTGGGGTGGCAACGGGAATGGATGAAGGCAGCAAGTATGAATATGTAAATGTGTATATATATATATGTCCGTGATATGTTGTAATGTATCAGTATGTATATGAGCGTGTATGTACATACATGTGTATGTGGGTGGGTTGGGCCATTCTTTCGTCTGTTCCCTGGCACTACCTCGCTAATGCGGGAGACAGCAACAAAGTATAATAAAATAAATATAAGATTCATCTACTTGAGTCCATCAAAAGGTATTTCAAGTTTATTATACCCAAAAATC
The DNA here is from genome assembly GCF_036320965.1 of Panulirus ornatus. Taxonomy (NCBI): domain Eukaryota; kingdom Metazoa; phylum Arthropoda; class Malacostraca; order Decapoda; family Palinuridae; genus Panulirus; species Panulirus ornatus. The sequence goes on along the minus strand of NC_092254.1, from coordinate 3,363,433 downwards.
TGGTATCTCATGAAGAAAACTGGATTGACATATCCACACACACGTAGGGCTAGTAATGTTAACAGCGCTAATCAAACTGGTATTCTTAAAAGAACTTATTGTACTTGCATAATCAATATTGATAGAAAAAGATAAATACAATAAAATGAATGCATAATATAATATGTTATAGTCATTGACAAAGTCTACGATGAAACACCACCTTCATTTACTTTTCAGCATAAGATTTTAATTGTTTCTACCTTGATTATGAAGATCACATATTGAATGATAAAAATTCGATTATCATTTCACATGTTATTACAAAGGAAGCAAAATTTACATCATCTTAATATCTACAAATGTATTTTTATCGATAAATTATACATATAATCCTTCAACAGCCATCACCGGGGTAGGGCAACAATGACTGTACTATAAAAAACACAAATATCACAGCACCAAACCTAAAGCAAACCAACAATACTTATGACATATATACAGTATAAATAAAAGACAATTGAGAAAAAGAAATTTATGTCCATAAAAATATTCACTGGATGCATGTTTCTTACCTCAGCAGTAAGAGGTACGCAGCAGCAAAAACATGGGTAAAATAAAGAAATCTAAGGAACAAGATCATAGGCAAAATGAAGTTGAAAGTCCCATTACTGACAAGTTAGGTCAAGCACAGGTCACGATGTAGCAGCGGCTAAAATGAATACGACCATCATGAGAGTTGCTGAGAACAGTTTTGCAATTTGGTCTGCCAGACATAATGTACTGTGGGAAGTACCAGGCTAGTCTGTCAGTCATCCTAGTAATTGCACTGTTATTCTATGCCCTTTCAAAAACTCATAAAGTGTGTTTATAAATGTTAAGTTCTCCATCCAGCACTGTTCTTGACAAACAGGCAGTATTTTATTGTCTTCATTTTATCCATAAATTTTAGCATTGTACTATGCATCAGAAGCCTTCAACGGTGAGGTTGAAGTAGTCAGTAAAAAAAAAGTAATTAAGCTGATCATTGACAAATTATAATCACCTTCATGTTACAAAATTCTTAAAATCATTATTGAAAGTTTAGCATGTTTAAAAATGTAAAAAATAAACATTCTATGGTAAGAACCTTTGTGTTATAAACTTTTAACTGGGGTAAATGTTAGCCTAAGCATGTTAGCCTGGGCTGGGTTGAGTGCTGGCCTAGGCATGCTAACCTGGACTTGACTGGATTTCCTCACAACCAGTGATGATGATGACTCAAGCAGCTGATGCTGTTGCAGTGTACATCACTGCCCATATAACATACATCACTGACAACATGGGCACTGTTAAGAATTTCTTCTCAGATAATTTCAAAATTCAATGAATATTCTAAATAACAGTTACCATTATCTAAAGCTGTGGCTGAAACAGTTCCACAAAGAACCGCTGCCACCTCAAAGTATCATCTACACCCAATACAGACTCGTAATTACCATACCTTTTATTCTGCACTGCGGTTTGCTAACTACAATATTATCAATAATTGGAAAATCCTAAAATGTACATGACAAACACTTGTTGTTTTGTCTATAAAGTTTCTTAACAATTGTGAGCCTATCTAGAAATTGAGATAAAGTAACCAGATGAGTCTCTGCAAGGTTGTACATGAACATCTCTACAGAGTACTGCTGCCCATATCCTTGCAACCACTCATCTTGTTAAAATAGCTTCTTTAAAGTTATACAAAATTGTTGTACTAATCTACGAAATATAACTATTATTCTTGTCATCTAATGAGGGTTTTGATTACAATTACAATAAAGAGTAAAACAAATGAAATATGCTCATTAACAGCATTTTGCTACAGGAAGATGCTGACACAGTGGTGCCGATATGACAAAATGTAGCAAAGATGATTCAAAATCATTCTTACTACATTTATCTTTAGGAAGTGTCGTTGCTCATGAACCAATGAATGTGTCCTAAACTTGATGGTCACTTGACTACATGATTTATGAGTCATAGGATTTCTCTGCTATGACCAGCTACACTCTGCATCTTCCTTGCATGGTAGGGTTACGTTTCAGAGATAAATTTTGGCAAAACAAACTGAATAAGATCTGTTACTGAAATGAGTGAAACTGAAATTACATGTCATCATTAATGTACACCGTTATATTGGAAAAAGCTATGCTTTTTTCACCCTGGTAATACTGTCTCAAGCAAATGTGGAACAGGCAATTAATGTCTTGTTGCACCCCTGCATCACATTAAATAGGACACAGTTCAACACACAGTACAACACTACATGAAAATTCAATAATCATCCTACCCTAATGAGACTTTCATTGTTGCATTCTTTGTACTGAATCAGTCATCTGAATACCTTGGAGGTGGAAGGTGCCAACTCAGGCAGCAGGAAGCAGCTGTCAAGTCCAGATAGTAGCTGCAAGCATATATAAAATAATTTCTAAAAGTATCAATCACACGGCATTTCAACTACTCTCCAATTCGCATTTATACAACAAATTCTACAAATACTGGTGAGAATCACTCGCTGGACAAGCTGACACAACGACAGTTCTTTATCTAACAAGGAATATACTACAAAGTACAAGTTACATCTGTCAAATATGACAGCTGGAGGTATGGGCCCACTTCCTAGTCAGCTTCTCACAGGATTGACACTCAACTGGTCTGAAATACAACTATCACTGAGGCCTGAGTAAATACCCCAAAAAACTGACTGATAACATTTCTTAGGATACTAACTGTACTTTTAAAGACGTATCACACTATCCCTTGAGTGGTTGTGGTTTTACAAGTCACTGCTTTATAAATACGAGCCATTCAGACGATCTGAACAAGAAGACTGAATGTACAAGGTACTGCTGTATCCTGACGATCCACCTCTACAGTTCCATTAGCATTCCTACTGGTGCTTTAAAATCATATCTCATGCAGACAAGTAAGAATCTTCATACAGGCCCATAATGAAGTACATGCAGACATATCTGAAGGTTTTCAGTTTATCATGCAGCAAAAAATATTGGAAAGTGACAGAAATTGAGGGTAAGATGAGATAACAGGATGCTAAGGAGAGAGGTAGTTCATTTGGGGATAGGAGAAGGAAGTGTGAGGCGTAGGGAAGAAACAAGTACTGGAGGGAGAGAAACGAGGGCAGAATGCATGGACTGTGCACACAAGGGAGACACATAAAGACAGGGATAAGTGGGGACTTTTGCTGTGGCCACCCTCTTGACTGGTGTCCTAAGAGGGAATGGGCATCAAATATTGATAAATAGATAGTAAAGAGGTAGGGATGCTGATAAGGAAGCTGGTGGAGGGTGGGAGGCAGGGGTGCTAGTGGGTGTGAAGAGGTAAGATATTAGTGGATTTGTGGAGTTAAGGATGTTGGTGGGTGCAAGGAGGTGAGAATGCTGGTGAGTATGAGGAAGTAGGGTTGCTGATGAGTGTCAGGAGGTAGGGTTGCTGGTGGAAGGGAGGAGGGAGGGATGCTGGTGAGGGTAAGGAAGCTGGGGCGTTAGTGGACATGAGGAAAAAGGGATGCTGGTGAGTGTGAGGAGGTATGGATACTGGTGGTCATGATGTGGCACGGATGCCTGCTACTAGGTGTGAGGAGGTAGGGATGCTGGTGGGTGTGATACAGCAGGGATGTTGGTGGGTTTGAGGAGGCTTGGATGCAGGTGGGTGGGAGAAGACAAGGATGTCGGTGGATGTGAGAGGACAGGGATGGGTGTGGGGAGGTATGGATGCTGGTGTGTGTGAGGAGGCAGAGATTCTGGTAGCTGTGAGGAGGCTTGGAATGCAGCTAGGCTTGAGGAGACAGGGATGGTTTGAGTGAAAAGGTGGGGATGCTGGTGGGTGTGAGAAGGTAGTGATTCTGGAGGGTGCGAGGAGGCTGAGATGTGGGTGGGTGTAAAGAGGTAGGGATGCTGGTGGGTGTAAGGAGGCAGAGATGCTGGTGGATGTGAAGAGATAGGGATGCAGGTGGTGTAAGGAGGCAGGGATGCTGGTAGTGAGGAGATATGGATGCTGGTGGATGTAAGGAGGCAGAGATGCTGGTGAGTGTGAGGAGGTTGGGAAGCTGGTGGGTATGAGGAGACAGGGATTCTGGTGGGTGTGAGGAGGCAGCGATGCTGGTGGGTGTGAGGATGCACACACATGCTGGTGGGTATGAGGAAGTAGAGATGCAGGTGGGTATGAGGAAGTAGGGATGCAGGTGGGTATGAGGAGATAGGGATGTGAATGGGAGTGAGGAGACAGGTGTGTGAGTGGAAGTGAGGAGGCTGGGAAGGCAGGGTGGTTTTCTGAGTATGAGGAGGTAGGGGTGTTACTAAGCATGAGTTGGAAAGGGTGTTAATAAGTGTGAAGAAGAAGGGGTGAACTGTGTGAGGTGATATGGGTGCTGGTGAGTGTGAGGAGATAGGGATGTTTTTGTAGGTTTAAGTAAGTGATGATGAAGGAAAAGAGAGGTCGAAATGCTGATGCTGGCAAAAAAGGAAGTCATTATTTGAGTGAGTAAAGAAAGGTTGTCGAGGGAGAAGAGGTGGGCAAAAAAGGAAGTCATTATTTGAGTGAGTAAAGAAAGGTTGTCGAGGGAGAAGAGGTGAAGTCAGAGGCCGTATATGAAAAGGGCATTAGAGAATATTAAGGAAGAAAGTAAGTCAGAGGCTGTATATGAAAAGGGCAGTAGAGAATATTAAGGAAGAAAGTGCTGTTGGAACTCTGAGAAATGCTGGAAGGAGTGAGGGTAAAGAGTTTCAGGTGATGAGAGAAATTAATCAAGGAGGCTATAGTAAAGGGTGTTTATGGTGGTACTGGCAAAGGCAGATGACAATATTGCAAGGTAAGGCATTAGTGGGTGGATGGATACTTGTGGAAAGAGGGTTGGGAGTTTTGGAAAGGGTTAGAAGACAGGATGATAATAAGAAAGAGAAAAGGAACTGTTGGGGAAGGAGTAGAGATGGAGCAAGAGAGGTTATGTTAGAGGGTTGAAAAGAAGGTTTTCACTGTAAGGTAAAGGTCCAGTAAGATGTCATAAACTGGTGAAACAGTTACTCTGGCTTTAAACCCAGGATAAAAGATGAAGTACTTGTAACCTGGATGAGAGCTTGGGGTTCTGTCTCATAACCAAATGTGAACAGGTGGTTTATGAATGAAGGGTGCAACATTTAAGCAGATTTTTTTTCTTTATGAGCAACTGACATCCACTGTGACAATACTAAGTTGTTTTCTTTGCACCAGCTATTTGCTTGCTTGTAAATATTACCTTTGGAATCTCATTTGGGGTGATGACAATGTAATAAAAGCTTAGGTTGATAAACAGTATCCAGAAAAAGCAAGATAGCTGGGAAAGAGGCGTGGTGTTGCACCTGGTCAAAATGTCTTAAAACAGAGCATTAGAAACTGAATGACCAATCAAGAAAAGTTAAGTGGCTTCAGCCATTTAACCAGATGTGTGACCTACGAATCACAAGTGGAAGCAAATTTTCCTTCTTTCCACTACTGTCTGTGATATTACTGTCATTTCTGCTATTTCAGCAACTTCAAGGAAAAATTCACTGTTCTAAACATTCCCTAATTTACTGATCTAATATCAGGCTCAATGAAATACAATTACATCTGCTTCTTGAAAATGAGATGTCTGTGTCCTCTGCTATTAATATTTCATAAGAGTTTAAACCTGCTGATGGGCAATGATGCAAGATAAAGGTTGACACGTGAGGTTAAGGTGATAAGGCAGGTGATATGGAGTTGCAGGATAAAAAGATGGAAGAGTGAAAGAGCAGAGAAGGTGAGGAGGGGCATGTCAGGTAACAAGAGTTTAAAACTTTGTGTGATCAAATCATGACTGGCTTTTAACCAGGACGTTTATGCATACTTCACACTTTTTTCTTGTGGTAAAGATGCTGACAATAAATTATAAACTGACATCATCAATGTGCAAAAATAGCCTATAAACAATACTTCTACAAAGTGTAACAAGACGAGCCAGCGGAGAGCAACAGCAGCAGTGATGACAACACTTCCAAGAGTCTCACAGCTTAATTGTACCTAAACGACTCTGACAAAAGAGTCTTACCATGTGGGTGCTGAAACTGACCACTGCTCATTCTTTGCTCCATAACTACTTATTACCTGAAAAAAAAAAAAAAAATTAGTGGACAAAGAAATTCACATGTCAACACAATGCATGATGAGCTAATAACTACTTTCCCAGTATCACATATAAGTAAGAGCACCTTGTTATATACTTGACCATGAACACACAACCCTCCCTGTTACCTAAACCTTGAACACACTGAAACACACACACACACACACACACACATACATACTTACTTATCTTACCACAGATATCCCATCTACAGGGTTAATGCAATGCTCAGATAGGGTGAGCACAGGGCAGCTGACTAATTGTTCAATGTCTTTTGCATGGATAAAGTGTCTTGAGCATGAGGGGTCAATGGGTTGCAACATGGTATATGGAGCATTCAGGGGAAACCACATAATGTTCTGCAGATAATGAGGTACTCAAAAACTCATCCCTATCAGGACATCGGTCACCTTACTCATCTCCCTAGGTCGACCAGGCTTATCTATTCAGGGAGCGCATAAATCAGAAGGTAACCCAAAACAGTGTCTGGATGGTGGACTTTAAATCTAACCACTGTGGATGACAGAAGGGTAGACAGTAAAAAGTTCTTCAAAAGATGGTTAGGACAGAGCAACCTCAGGATATGCCACGAAATTATGTAAGAAACTTGTTAAGAAGAATGTAAAGAAATTACTTTTATATCATAAAATGGAGCAAAATGACTAAGGACATGGTTAAAGTACAATGCATACATTCATTGATGAGGCTGATTGGTACTAAAGAATGTTCGAGACAGAATCCTACATGTGTAAAACTCCCTCCCCATACAATACAAATATTATTTACTCTTTTTTATGTTGAAGGCTCCATTCACGGACAAAAGTCCCCATCAAAGTCGGGCCTTAATTTTGAGCTGGGTCATAGTTATAGGGAAAGACATCGGAGGATTGAGAGTTCCAAAGCCTTGAGGTGTAGGGAAAGGAAAACTTATCAAAATGTCCCAGGTGTAAGGAAAGGAAAAGTGATCAAAATGCCCCACCCTTGACTTGCCAGTGGCAACATGGTAATCATGTGACACAAGCAACCAGCTCTCTGAATCAAAAACCAAAGTAATACCTATAGAAGAGGGAAACTGAGCCTATATCATATAGCCCAGAATAGTCTGCCTGGGAGAGTTTATAAGTCAAACTACTTTAAACTCTGTCAAGGAAGGATGCAGATATATAGCCACCCCAGGTGAGACAGCAGCACTCTATACAAGGACGGATCAATCCTTTTTATAAACAGAGAAACTGCTTGGAAGAAAAGAAATTCTGACATATAAACAGGACTCCCAGTTTCTTATAAGTAGACTAAGCTATTTCAGTAATGTGGAGTTTCCAAAACAGAGTGAATGTCAAAGTCATACCAAGTATGTTCAAAGACTCAAGAGATGGAATTACAGAACTGTCAAAGGCAAGAGGAATATTGTCAAGAATTTCTGATAGAGATGAAGACATCTTGTTTTCAGGCGAGAAAAAGGGACTTTTCTTTACAGGACAACTTTTAAGACCCATGGTTAGTTACTGGTACGGGGAAAAACATTACCCATAACTAAAATGGTGAAAGCAACACTAATTACAAGGATGGCAAGCAAATTTTGCATCCCTCTGCTCTCAATAACATGGGGTAAATGAGATGGGAAATAATGCTAGCCACCTTCTAAAACTACAACATGTTGCTAGATAAACATCCCATCTATAAGCCAGTAAAAGGATTTGCTATGCAAATAAAAGCAATCCATGAAAGCCTTATTTTAAACAGGAAACATCAGATATATTTTGTCAAGACTACATGGTGCAAGGTGGGTTGACTGAACAAGAAATGATACAGTAAGAAAAGTGTGTGACAGTAAGCAGAATATGAGAAAACTGAAAAGGGTGTGCTGAAGTGGTTTGGATATATAAAGAGGATGATTGGGGAGAGTATTATCAATAGGATAAGTATGCCATAATACACACTTGCAGTGCCAATGTATAAAGGCATGGAGAACAAAAGTAAGTGGTCAACTGACAGATGTATAAGTTTGTTGAGTGAGCCTGGTAAATTGTATGGGAGAGTGGCAGCTGAGAGGGTGAGGGCACGTACTGAGCAACAGGTTGGGGAGGAATGTGGTTCTAGTAGTAGTAGAGGGTGTGTGGCTTAAGAATGAGTTTGAGAAATACTTAAGAGTAACAGAAGGGTTTGTAAATGGTATTTCTAGGACCTGAGGAAAGCACACGACAGAATAAGTTGTTCATGAGGAGGGTGAATGATTTTAAGTGAAGGTGGGTCTGCAGTAGCAGTGTATGATGTCACCACGGCTGTTTAATTTCCAGGGGTTGGCGATGCTATTTCCTGTGAGGCAGGGTTGCACTGGGAATGGATAAAGGAAAGCTAGTGTGAATGTATACATGTGTATATATGTATGTATATATTGGTATGTATATGTATGTATAAGGGCATGTATGTTGACATGTAAAGTATATGTATGTATATGGCCATGTATGTATATATATGTGTGTATATGAGTGGATGGGTCTTTCTTTGTTGTGTCTGAGAGTGTGGCTAGGAAGTGATGACACAGCACTGGTAGTAGATTCAAATGAGAAACCATTTTTCTGGAACAGCACTGACCCCTTCCATCTAAGTCACTTCAAATAAAACCATTTTCAACTTTTAAGCAAAAACAACAAGCTTGTCATCCTCTCATCTTTAGCAAAGACCACACTGAAAAAAGGAATCTGTCAAAAAATGACCTGAAAAACACCAAACAAGCATTTCCACAATCCATTCCACCAGACATACATCCATCTAGAACTAAACTCTTCAAGCAATCACAAGCACACTTTCTCATCTGCATTATGACCACCACCCACTCTTCAGCATTACTAACATCAATTTAATGTCACAGTACCCTCTGTGATGCTCAAAATGCAACTTCCACATGGAAGATGCCAAGCACCTACAACTATGCTGCACTTACAATGCTTAAAAGCCCATCACTATATTTCATGAAATATGGTCCCAGCTGCTAAGGGAGCCTAATAAGAGGGGCCCTGAGGTTGTATGATTCAAATTTCCTTCAGTTACCTCTTCCCCATATTAAAAAGTACTCACATCAGAAAATTTCATAATTAACATCTTTCTATCAGCAAAAAAGGGCTTCAAGTTGTTTTGACAACATGATACCCTACGTAAAATATTGGGTCTTCACAACTTCCATCATGTACCTACTTTTTCTATAGAGTCTAAGTCTTGCCGAAGTTGAGATTGCAGAGCTTTGAGTGTATGTAATGGCAGTTTCTCAAGATCAGCATGAGGGTGGAGGGCCTGTACATATGGACCAAGTCGTCCTGCCCTTAACTCTTCCATCTCTTTTTGCTGAGCTGCAATCTTGCCCACAAACTGCAAAAGGCAAGATTTTCAGCCTGTGATAGTGAAAAACCTTAAAATATCATTCAATCAAAACTTACCATTACTATTTCAAAAACTCAAGTACTGTACCCATCAACGCACATTAACTAGTATTTGTTTTTCAACAAACCTAGTGATCATACTTCCAACAAAATGATCTCATTTGTTTTGGGTGCCTATAATTCCCACTTGCCATTCACTGTTTTCCATATGTATTACTCATGAAAACAAAATACTTAGTACCATCAGTAAACAGAAATGACGATAAAAAACATATTAACCTTGTTGATGCAATATGATGAGATAAAGGGTGGTAATCTGAGGGATGGCAGCAGGGTGGAAAGCAAAGAGGGGACAGGGAGTTGCCAAAGTAAAATTTGAGATTTCCAGTTCTGGGAGGTGAGCAGTCTACTGCTTCACAGTTGAAAACATACATTTTTATTTAGAGAGTGATACAAAAAATTTCATCACTTACATATTTTTTCACAAATTTCTTTTCAAAATGCTCTTACCAAATGCATGAACTAATGACTACCTACATTTTTCTGAAAACATATGTGAAAACCTTAAGTAGCACCTGGAATTTTTTTCCCCTTTGTGTTAGCTGAGATGGCATGGTGCAACCGAGGAGAGTGGTTTGGTGAAGAGAGAAGAGGTAGTGAAAACCTTGCAGATGATGAAATTTGGTAAGGTGGCCAGAGTGGATGGTTCTGCAGATGAATTTATTAAGAAAGGGGGTGAGTGTGTTGGTAATTATTGGTTAAGACAATGAATGTATGATTGGATCATGCTGAAGTGTCTGAAGATTGGCCATTGTACAAAGGCAAAGGGGATATTGGTGGATGTTCAAACTACTGAGGTATTACTTAGTTTTGAGTACACCTGTTAAGTTGCATGGGAGGGTACCGACTGAGAGGGTGAAGGCATGTACAAAGCAACAGACTGGGGAGGAGCAGTGTTGTTACAGAGGAGGTAGAGAGAGTGTGGATCAGGTGTTTCCTTTGAAGAATGTGTGAGAAATACTGAGAAAAACAGATGGATTTGTATGTGGCATTTATGGATCTAGAGAAGGCATATGACAGGGTTGATAGAGATGCTTTGTGGAGGGTCTTAAGAACATAAAGTGTGTTGTTTGCTGTTTGTTGTTTGCTGATAATGCAGCACCAGTGGCTGCTTTGAAAGAGAATCTGCAGAAATTGGTGACTGAGTCTGGAAAAATGTGTGAAAGGAGAAAGTTGAGAGTAAATGTTAATGAAAGCAAAGTATTAGATTCTGCAGTACTGAGGGACAAGTTAGTTGGGAAGTAAGTTTCACTGGAGAAAATGTTTGGTAAAGTGTGCGAAAGAAGAAAGCTGAGAGTAAATGTGAATAAGAGTAAGGTTATTAGGTACAGTAGGGTTGAAGGACAAGTCAGTTGGGAGGTAAGTTTGAATGGAAAAACTGGAGGAAGCGAAGTGTTTTAGGTATCTGAAAGTGGATTTGGCAGCAGATGGAACCATGGAAGCGGAAGTGAGTCACAGGGTAGAGGAGGGGGCAAAGGTTCTGGGAGCGTAGAAGAATGTGTGGAAGGCGAGAACATTATCTCGGAAAGCAAAAATGGTTATGTTTGAAGGAATAGTGGTTCCAACAATGTTATATGGTTGTGAGGCGTGGGCTATAGATAGGGTTGTGTGGAGGAGGGTGGATGTGTTGGAAATGAGAAGTTTAAGGACAATACGTGGTGTGAGGTGGCTCAATCGAGTAAGTAATGAAAGGGTAAGAAAGATGTGTGGTAATAAAAAAGAGTGTGGCTGAAAGAGCAGAAGAGGGCGTATTGAAATGGTTTGGTCAAATGGAGAGAATGAGTGAGGAAAGATTGATAAAGAGGATATATGTTTCAGAAGTGAAGGGAACAAAAAGAAGTGGGAGACCAAACTGGAGGTGGAAGGATGGAGTGAAAAAGATTTTGAGCAATCAGGGCCTGAACATGCAGGAGGGTGAAAGGAGTGCAAGGAATGGAGTGAATTGGAACGAAGTGGTATACTGGGGTCAACATGCTGTCAATGGATTGAACCAGGGCATGTGAAGCGTCTGAGGTAAACCATGGAAAGTTTTGTGGGGCCTGGATGTGGAATGGGAGCTGTGGTTTCGGGGCATTATACATGACAGCTAGAGACAGAGTGTGAACGAATGTGGCCTTTGTTGTCTTTTCCTAGCGCTATCTCATGCACGTGCGGGGGAAGGGGTTGTCATTTCATGTGTGGCAGGGTGGCGACAGGAATGAATAAAGGCAACAAGTATGAATTATGTACATATATAAACAGAAGCACATCCCTAGGGATACGGGAGAAAGAATACTTCCCATGTATTCCCCGTGTATCATAAAATGCAACTAAATCTAAATGAGGCGGGAGTGGGGGGCTGGACACCCTCCCCTACTTTTACTTAATTCCTAAAGGGGGAAACAGAAGGAGTCAAGAGGGGAGTGCTCATCCTTCCTCCTCAAAGGATCAGACTGGGGAGTCTAAATATGTGTGGATGTAACAAAGACGAAAAGAATGGAGAGATAGGTAAAATGTTTGAGGAAAGAAATCTGGATGTTCTGGCTCTGAGTGAAACGAAGCTCAAGGATAAAGGGGAAGAATGGTTTGGAAAAGTCTTGGAAGTAAAGTCAGTGGATGGAGAGAGGACAAGAGCTAAAGAAGGAGTAACACTACTTCTGAAGCAGGAGTTGTGGGAGTGTGTGACAAGAGTGTATGAAAGTAAATTCTAGACTGATGTGGGTAAAACTGAAAACTGAAAAAAAAAAGAGCAATATTTCATCTACAAAGGTTATACATCACCTAAAATTTCACGGTCAGCTCCTGCAACAGAGTTGCATGTACATTTAAAAACCCAAGCTTTAGAGAGTTCCTGCACAACTTAAATGTTACATTTCCATTTAATAATCAATCTTCTAAAACACTACTGAAGTGTCTGCCATTCTTAATTTGTAAACTAGAAGGAATTCATCTGCCTGGAAAGAAAATGGCAATTAATGTCCAGAAAAAATACGACTGTAAAGATTTTTCTTTACCAAATTGTGATGCAAGAAAAAGGACCTAAACCCATAACAGCTCATGCAGTAACATGTTTATCAAGCAAAATACTATAAGCTTCTGTAACAAATAAGAGCAAAGTGCCAAAACCTTAGTTGTTCTGAGCCTCTAAATTTTTCCCCACCATCAACAACCATGGATATTAAGGGTTTTTTTCATCAACATATGCTTTGCATGTACAGTAACTGAATCATGAGAATTTCACGTACTATTATGCTTTCCAAACAATCATATTTTTTCTAAGCAAGGTTAAATAAAGTTTTTCAAGTAAAGTACTATTGTGTATTTCTAAAGGTAGCACAAAACTCAATTATGTTATAGCTAGTCATGAGGTTATTCTTACAAAATTCAATGATCTCTTGAGGGAGTCCATAGATCTTTGTTACTAGAATTATTTGTTTTTCTTCATATTCATAAAACTTTGGATTTGTCCAGCCTTATTAAAGAATGGGAACTATCATGGGCAAAACTGAACCCACCTGGCAGCTTTTCCTATATATCAGACAAACTGCTATGAACATGAACTTTCAAACCCAATGTCAATTTTCTGAGTACTATAATTTTTGTAGATACAGGACTTTCAAAAATAAAAATATGAAGGCGTTGCTGTATTCTTATGGGGGAATATGAGTATTTCTGCTGCCAATAATACACATTCAATAACCAGCATCATGCTTTCAGACCTCTCCATTACAACAAAACACAAAGTTCCCAAGAAAATAAAGCTGTATTCATAATACATGCTCGGTTTTAAAGATGAAACCTCGTGCAATGAGTACATAGGGAAGTCTAAAGATAAATTCATTCAACAAGCTGGGGAGAAAGATGAAGTGTTATGTACACAATATTTGCAGAGCTGGTCAGATTAAGTCAGGTTTTGGGACAGGATATATGCCTATCACCTAAGAGATATGCAGCCCAATCAGAGGTAGGAGACATTAAAGAGGGCATTATCTGAACCTTCATTCAGGGTTTTCTCAAAAAGCTGCCTGCCAGCCATACTGACAGTTTTAATCATGTTTTGGGGCAGTCCAAATTTGTAGGTAACATCAATTACAAATCTGTAAAGACAAGCAACAGCATTCATTTTTCATGCTTAGAATGCATAATTTCAAGCCCAGAAAACAGGATTTCAAGAGGATCATGCATTCAGACTCATTTAAGAGATATATACCCTTGTTGCAAACTTTACGCCTCTTTGCATTTTAACCATGCTTCTTCAGTCAAAAGTTAGGGAAAGCCCCTTTCAACAGGCAAGTCCAAATTTTTATACAAATGGACTTTGATCTGTTTATTATAAAAATAAATAACAGTACACATGAGCAGGATCTCCCATACCTCCTCTTTGGTTTGTTCAGCCATCTTATACTTCCTGTTGGCGTCGTCGGCCTCTCTTCTCCATGCCTCACATGCCGTCCGTGCCTGAGCAATACCCTCTTCCCATGACGCTAGCTACAAAATGTTTAATGTTAACAGGACTGGATGTGGTATTCGAGACATGCGAATTTTTGTCTACTAATGTTAGGGATTGGGACACTGATGTAGCACTGTACAGGTGGAAACAATGATTCCAAGAAAGTAAAAGATTTTGTGATGGAAAGACAGTTGATAAAGATGAAAGCTATAAGACACAATGGAGGAAGCACATCAATAGAAGAATGTTGCTATAACTGGAATGTATGGGATCATCATTCGTATAAAGACCAGCCTGCTTGCTGTAGTGTGGGAAAAGGATCACTATATAAGAATGATTCGTAAGATAAACTCTCCTTAACGTTTAGGAAGACTACTGTTAGGGGTAATTTACATACCCTATCTATTGAAAATTTTCCTTCATTTAAAGACAGCATGCAGGGAGAAACTGTATTCATTACAAAATGAACTTCACAAATTTACTTCTTAAAAGCCTGCTGTAGGAAATGTGCATCTTATACACGTCTGTTTCTCCTACATTAGCAAGGTAACACTTGTAACAGACAAAGGGAACATTTCTTTCAGAAATTTACTGTCTAGTTGTCTTGCATAATGAACTAAAAACAAAGTCTACAATCCACAGCCAAGCCCAACAGACCATTCCAAAGTTTATCTTGAGCATTTCATATGTCCTGGTTCAACTCTCTGAAAGAATCTCATCTCACCCATACCAAACTGATACAATTCTTTCTAGCCCATGCATACCTCTCACACTCTAGAATGTTCTGACTTCAATACTCCAAAGCCTCTTTCACTCCATACTTACACCTCGTTTTTGGTTTACCCCCTAACATATCAGACATACATGAGAGAAAGCATACATAAAAACCTGAGATTTTGCAAGGTTGGCAGGGTTACTATATAGTATTCACTGTGCATCTTGCCTGATGTGTATTATTATTCCTCTCTGCTGCCACATTCACAAACAGACTATCAATGCTGGAACCAACTGGGACTGATTTCAATCATATAACAAACTTTCTTTTAAATGTTTCTGTGGTTGTCCTATGTTTGTTTCTTATTTCTCATGATGATGTAACGAAAAGCCAACTACACTTTCTTACTGATTACTTGATATTCATGCCATGGACCTGATCTGGGTCTGTGGTAGACTAAAACTTTCCAAAGCCATATTAAAATGAAGTAATATGATTATTTCTTTCAAGGTAACAAGGCAATATATTATCACAATTTTTCCTGATAGTCTAAAAAACAAAGTAGGTAGTAGCTGGCAGGCAGCCACCAACCATGGATTGGATTGGAATATAAAATTTTGGCTTATAAGCCAAGCACTGGAGCATCTAAGGCTATTCAGCACCCTTAATGTTCTATCTTACAAGATTTATTCTTACACTAACAAATGACCAATTCCAAGTTTTATGGACCTAGAAGAGAAGAACAAAAAGTACAGGAAAGACAATACCCCACATGTATTTGACTGAAAGCATGGTTAAACCCATTAGGGAAAGAAAAAATCACCACTGCCATAGCTGATGCTGTAACTGCTCACCATCTATGGATGTATATTACTGGTTCTATCCGCCTGGGTATACAAGGGTTTGTGACAACTCCATCATGAGCCAGCACTTCAGTGGTTGTCAACTTGCATTCGTATGACCCAGGCAGTTGTTTTTCTTTCTGCCTTGCCTACACTTGGACTACAGGCATTCTGTCCACAAACATACAATCTCTCCTTGTCATCCATTACATATGATAATACTTAACTCACATAACTTATTCTTTGTGACTCTAGATTTTCCAACTATGAGCTCTATGCGCTAGCCCTGCTTTTTGACAAAATGGTAGGAACAATAGATAAAACTAATAGGTAGGAACATCAGACATGAGAATTAGGTAGAAGTAATAGGTAAGAACATTAGACAGGAGCATGTGGTAGAAACATTAGGTACCAGCAGTTAGGTTGGAATATTATGCAGTAGTAGCTGGTAGGAACATTATGTATAAGCCCCTGAAAACACTCTGCAACAGTTGCACTCTGCAAGTGGCCTGTTATGGGCTAAGCCCTAAAGGATAAGAAGCAGGCCTAGAGTTCATCAGTTATGGAAATTCTGCTGTGGCCACCACCTTAAGGGAGTTCCAAAGAGTATGGGCATCAGAAATACAAATAGGTAGATATACAAAGTCAGTGCAAGGGGTCTGTAGCCAGTAGCAATGGTTGGATCTTTACCTGGCTTAAGAATGGCAAAAATAAGGGAGATCTTCCCACTACATGGGTGTGCATGAAGCATCCATAATAGCTTAAACAAATCTTAAAACAATTCTATGGAGTCTCCCTAAAGATGTTTTCAAATATTACTGTGTTTATCTCCATCCCCTGGAGCAGTAGATTAATTGTCTATTAAAGCTGGTATCATTTCCTTCACACGATAACTCATTATGGTCCTTTCCATTATCAAAGGAGACCGACAAATGAAAATCTCTCTCTCTCTCTCTCATCTAATCCCTTGAATCTCCTTTCTGTATCAGTTGATATATCTGTTGACACAAGACACTGATGAGAAACTTTTCAGCAAGATTATTGGCTACTGCAAGAGGTTTGTCTACTTTAATGTTCAAATATTACAGAAAGACAAAGAAGAGGGGAAATACTTTCCAGTCAACTTTATTCTCCGCAAATATTCTAAAGTTAATGCTGAAGTTGATAACTTCCACATAATTTATTTGAGAAGCTGTCTTGGTTTCCATGATCTTTTTTCAGGTACCCAGTTACAGAAATCTATTAACCACAGAATAATTATCCCTCAACCCTTAAACTACCCATATAAGTTTTCCTTATTCTTACAATTTCAAAAATGTTCACATAAAGAAAAAAAATCACTGTAGAAGTACATTTCATCCACTTCTTTCACTCTAATAATGCAGAAAAACTCTATACATGTTTAAGCACAATGCACTAAAATGAGTGGCAGTAAGCCTGATCGTCAACCGAGTCAGTACTATACATATTCTAACATGTATTTTGCTTGCACTGAAAAACTGATTATTGAAATTTTTTATCAAATCTCATAAAACAAAACTTCATCTGTTGAAATCAATGTGATTCATTAAAAATCTTTTCATATCAACAAAACTATAAAAGGCTGTAAAACAACCAGCTTCATCAGGAAGCAGCAGCATTGTCAAGGTCATGCAGGTGCTGGTAACACTGCCTCCACTTTGCTAGAAAACTTTTCCCTGCCTCATCTTGGTTAGCTTTCAATGCTGGAAGAGAGTCCACAATATTACTATCTACACGATCTGAAGACAGACCATCACCTGCCTAGATTTCTAAATCTCACTGAAAGCTGCTTAATATTCCTTTCTAGAAAACTCATGAAAATGAGCTCTCATTGCGAGATGACTGAATGTTTGGAGAAATTACTGTGCAACGCCATCTCAGGCATCACCCAGGCTCAATATACATCCTTTTTGCAATCATGGATCAATTAAAGGCATTAAACCCAATGAGCAGATATCCATCTAGAGGTATTACTTAGCTCATGCAAATATCCATCTGGAGATGTTAAGGGGTTAATCTTCTGCATGCCAATCTCACTATCATGTGACACTTAAATAAAAAATATTATTTTCATCATGGAACTGAGGGTTGTGGCTTTTTGTTCTTGGATTTAGGAACGCTATTCTCAACTAAATCTAAAATAATGTTTACAAAACAATCTTATGCTTTTTCAACACAATGAAATTTTCAAACTCTTCAAGTAATCAAAGCTCTATACTGGTGTCTTAGTCTAGAGGAGTGTATGAATGGAAGTTATGAGTTCATGTGAATAAATGTATGGTAATAAGGTTTAGTTGGGTGTATGACAGAATGGTCTGCATATGTTTGAATGAAGAGAGCCTGGAAAGAATAGAGTACTTTATATACTTGGAAGTGGATATGGCACTGGATAGAACTAGGGCAGCTGAAGAGAATCACAAGATGGTAGAAAGGATTAAGGTCCTTGGTGCAATGAAGAGCATATGGAAGATGTCATAGTCTAAGAGGGTAAAGATGGGTATGTTTCATAGTACAGTAGTCCTGATGGTGTTGTGTGGGTGCAAGTCTTAGGCCATGAATGCAAAAGAACAGAGAGGGTAAATAAGCTGGAAATGAAATGTGTGAGGTAAATATGTAAAGTGAGCAGGGTTGATCAAGTATGGAATGACATGGGAAAGAAATGTGTGATGAGTTGGGTGTAACTGAGAGAGCAGACCAGGGTTTGTTGAAATGGTCTAGTCACATAGAAAGGATAAGTAAAGAAAGACTGAGTAAGAAGATGTATACATGTCATATGCAGGGCACACAACAAGAAGGGAAGGCCAATAACGAAGAGAGTGAAGAGGCTTTGAGTTGTAGAGACCTGAATATTCAGGAAGGTGAAAGGAAATCATGGGATAGAGCAAAACAGATTGGTGTGCTATACAAGGGGTGATGGGCTGTTAATGGGTTGAGCAAGGGAATATTCAGTGGTACAATCCAGAGGGCCTGTATGTGGATGGGAACTGGTTTAAATGAATCATACATGACAGCAAGCCAATGGATGTGAGCATGTATGGCTATCCTTTTGTTCCAGGTGCTACACTACAAACTCTGGTAATGGCAAAAAAATATGGAAAACAACATACTGTAAATTCAAAGTAATCTCATAAAGAAACAATAACTGGTATACCTGATAAGTTAAAAACACAAATTTACATATTGTCTGCTAAAAATGTATAGCTTCAACCCACCTTAGCTCGATTTGTGGCTAGTTCTTCCCTCAGTCTCTGGATCTCCGAGGTGGTGCTAGAGCTGTTGCTACTTGTGAAGGGGGTCATTAGGGGGGACTGGGACAAGGGGTTGCTAAGTGGATTACGACTGTGGGGAGACATGTTGGAACTTAGGTCAAATAGTCCAGTTCCACTTGTGCCACTAGTTGATGGAAACACCCCACTTCCGCTTCCTGTTATTTTGCCTACACCGTTAGTGCCTAAGAATGCTGCTGTTCCCTGCAAGTTGCAACAAAAGTTGCAATAAGTATAAACTGTTTTTACATAGTAGATTATGGCACTCTAATAAAGCAAAAACTTTTCCGAAGGGACACTGCAATTTTCAATCACTAAAACACAAAACAACTCAACATATCATCAGTCTATAAATACCTGGTCCAATGAATTTTCTCGGTGTAATGAGGACTGAAGAAATGAATGTGGAAAAGCGGGAGATGAAGCAGATGATGGTGATGGATTAGTGATTATGCCACCTGATCGTTCCTGGAAGCTGGAGCCAGGAATGTTTACTGGTGCACTAGATCCAAGCAAACCTAGGAGGAAGGATGTTTATAAGTATGTGATACTAAATTTCCCACAAAATAAATGTAGTTCAAACACTGAGCTCAACTACATGGTTTCAAATTCCAAAAATGAGAAAGATCAGCCCTAAACTCAATATATCTTGATCGTTGATAACTACCTACCTACGAGTACCTACGACAAGAGTTTGCCAAGGTGGCAGGGGTAATGTGCAGTGCTCACCACCTGACTTGTAAATTAATGAACAGCATTTCTCTTGACTGCCTTACCTCATCCCCTTGCTTATCTTGCTTGCTGTATAAAGCTATTTTACTAGTAGTAACTGGTAAATATTTTTCACGTCTAAAGCTAAAAGTTGCTCCTATCCTTTCATCATGTGTGGATTTCAACATAATGAAACTATTACCCATGTACAGGTTGACCATCTAATTTTTGGCATAAAAATTTGGTCTCAAAACTCGAACTATACACAAGTATATCTGGTAAATGCTCTACTTCCTCAATCTGACATGTAAAATGTTTCTGAATTCTTATTAGCTCGCAAATTTCTCCTTGTCAAGATGGAGACCATATAACAGAGCAGGATTAAAACTACTCTTTATGTAAATGTTGAACAGCTTCAACATCAATGTCAATCAATCGTGGTGAATGTTCTCATTATTAATCCACTCATTATTTGACAAAACCATGCTATTCTATCAATGTGTTTTCTACGTTCTTATTTTTCATTTATCAAAACTCTCAAGTCTATAATTCTGTCTTCACTAATTTTCTTTCCAGTTGGTCCTTTACTGGGTGTACCTATCATGACTTAGTTCAAATTTCTCTTCCATTCAGTTTTCCTTTGCCCATTTGTATACAATATCTAGGTCTTGCATCTTTACTTTGTCCCCAACCATACTTAACGCTGTGATTACCATTGTGTCATCTGCAAAACTATGTATTATACATACATACCTTTATGTCTGTTTATGTTGTACACATTATTCTGAAAAGAGCCAGCTAACACTGTTCTTGGAGAAACTCCTGATTATCTTCATTTGACAATTTTAACTGCTACTGCCAAGAATTTTGTCAGATAAAAGTTTCTTCGTCCATGTTTCCAATCTAATTCACAATCTGTTTTGCTCCTTTTTCCAGTAGAATTACATGTCAACTCAGTCAAATGCTGCAGCACAGTCACTAAAGACAGTATACATTCTCTAACCCTGCATTACTCTTTCATATATACTTTGGTGTAAAATAAAGAAAATGGGAAACTTGGGAAAAAAGAAAACAAACTGTAATACCAGGAGAAGTTAAAGTTATAATACGGTTATGACTATCAAACACAAACAAAATATTCTCACCAAAGAAAGAACTGCAAGGATGTCTGAGACAGTGACAAAGGATAAACTTACTGCAATGAAATAATACAAAATCACAACGGTCTATTGCTGAGATAATAATGCCAGCCTAGCAGATAATTCTCATATATTTGTTAAGGAATGCAGAAAATTTGTTACTGTTGTCTAGTTCATTAGTAACATATCACAGTGCTACAATTTCAATTGTCTCCTGAGAATGCAAATACAAAAATCAATCTAAAACATTATGTAACACTCAGGTTACTTTCAATGGCATTTGCAAACCAAGTTATATATGACAGGCTAAATTAGTGGACTTTTCAGTTTGTCCTTTACAAATCACAATATGAGAAAAAACCTAAACCATCTTTACGAAATTATTTAAAATTCTGTTTTAAAACCATGGAAACAGTGTCTGATATCATTGTACAATGCTTTTAAAACTTGTGTTCTGCACACTGAACATGTAAACAGTGATACTATTAAGATTGAAACTGATCAAGCTTTCAGGTGATGATGCTTGTTCTGAGCATGCAACTAACTGCTGCCAGGTCATGTGCTCACTCTTAGGATTTTTAAACTTTTGATCACAACACCTTAGTATATCTTTTTTTTTTATCATGCTAAGGAATTAGTTGAATAGCAGTGATCAGAGAGAAAATATCCATCAACACTTCTTCCACTTCTATCAGTTCTAAACATCCTCCTATTCCATACTTGTGTGTCAATGAAAATATGTGAGTTTGAAATATCAAGTCCTACATATATTACAGATATCTGACCCAATATAATTTTCTACTACATTTTAGCAATTTACATAATCCCTTATAGAAGCTTGCATTCATTAAGAGTACTCCATTAATTTTCAAAAACATCAAAGTGTTTCTTACCTGAACTAGCTAAACCCGTTGATATAGAATTACTTAAAGAATTATTATCTCCTTCTAGTTCTCTATCTAAAGAAGCAGCGATGTTCAAAGGCTCATCTAGATTTAAATCTTCTAAAGCACTTCCTGTTGAAAAAAAGGAGCAATTAGTGTTCCTAAACATCTAAATATAATTAAATCCTTGTATATTACAATACTGGTCAATGGTATATGGCTCTGAGATGAAAAAAATTTGGCCACAGGATGTTGTGGAACTACTAAATACACACAGTGACTCTGACTGGCAACCTGATGCCAACACTGCCCCTTGGGTGACAAAGCCTGAGCATTCAAAGTTAAGATTACCAATATCTTGCTTCCCTGCTTTTTGTATTCTTCATACTTGCTTGATAATGTTCTTGGGAACTATCATCTACCAACCTGCCTCAGGTAACTAAGCAGCTCTTAGCAAGATTTAGAGGACCATGCAAATGATGATCTGTCTTAATTTGATGTTGAGTAATCTTATGAACAATGACTCTTCCAGCACAGAAAGGTGACCAACATGAAGGGTTTTCAAGCAAAGTGAAGGCAGTGTTGCTAGTGCGTGCAAGATCTTGACAGTGTTTGACTGGTAACTCTACAAACTTTTATATTTTTGCTGCTGTGAAGAAAAAAATTAATGAATCACATTGATTATAACAAGATTTATTACACTCATAACAAAAAACAGAAATCAACTTTTTGGTGTAGATAAAATAAATGGTAAAACATGCACTCTGGCAACTCATTGGACACTCTGGCCTTAATTCCATACCATATCAAAATTTCATGTGTCCTTGTGATGTGCTTATAATTGGGTTTACATACTTTTTCTGGTACTAATTCATGTTAGCCTTCATTTATGTAGCTGGTCTTAAGTCATTTCTTATAGAAGTCCTTTTAACATTCCTTCGTTTTCATTACATGGAATGTCACGCTAACTGGTCTGTATTGTTTAGGTATTAGTTGGATCCTCCTTCTGTAATGGTTTTACATATTCCAATTTGTGAATGTCTGCAATTCTGCTCTCATTAAAACTTTGCTTGAATAATAACATCACCAGAAAAGAAAGTTCCCCTGGACCATTTCTCTTGATAAATATGAAAGGAGAAGCCAATATAAATAAAACAATTACAGAGTCTAAAGAAGGGTACAACATCCAGATGATGGATGAAACAACAACAAAACTGAACAGTACTTGCAATGATTACTTTCTGATGTATGTGAAAGCTTTCTCACAACTAAAACAACAAAGATAAATCTGAATTTCCCACCAGATTGAGATGAACTTAACAACTGTCCTGTTAATACAATTAAATTTTGCTGTTTTTACTCTTCTTGAGGAATATGGATGGGATTGAATCATTCCTGAATATGAATTTTCTCCGAGCTGACCAACTGCTCTGATTATATCTTTTCATGGTCTAATATCTATGAAAGCATTTCCATCACAATGGTTATGCAGATCATAAATAAATTTCTCCGTTCTATATGCCGATTTATACTGTTCAATTAATTTTTTTTTTTTTTTTTTTTTTTTTAATACTTTGTCGCTGTCTCCCGCGTTTGCGAGGTAGCGCAAGGAAACAGACGAAAGAAATGGCCCAACCCCCCCCCCATACACATGTACATACACACGTCCACACACGCAAATATACATACCTACACAGCTTTCCATGGTTTACCCCAGACGCTTCACATGCCTTGATTCACTCCACTGACAGCACGTCAACCCCTGTATACCACATCGCTCCAATTCACTCTATTCCTTGCCCTCCTTACACCCTCCTGCATGTTCAGGCCCCGATCACACAAAATCTTTTTCACTCCATCTTTCCACCTCCAATTTGGTCTCCCTCTTCTCCTCGTTCCCTCCACCTCCGACACATATATCCTCTTGGTCAATCTTTCCTCACTCATTCTCTCCATGTGCCCAAACCATTTCAAAACACCCTCTTCTGCTCTCTCAACCACGCTCTTTTTATTTCCACACATCTCTCTTACCCTTACGTTACTTACTCGATCAAACCACCTCACACCACACATTGTCCTCAAACATCTCATTTCCAGCACATCCATCCTCCTGCGCACAACTCTATCCATAGCCCACGCCTTGCAACCATACAACATTGTTGGAACCACTATTCCTTCAAACATACCCATTTTTGCTTTCCGAGATAATGTTCTCGACTTCCACACATTTTTCAAGGCTCCCAAAATTTTCGCCCCCTCCCCCACCCTATGATCCACTTCCGCTTCCATGGTTCCATCCGCTGTTCAATTAATGTCCTGCATATTTCCCTAGTGGTCACTTTGTCATTTCTTTCCTACCTTAAAAAGAGTCCCATCTCTGATTGTTTTCTAGTTTTGTTCAAATATGTAAATAATAACTCTGAGTTTCTTTACATGTTCTGTATTTACCTACAAGTACCTATGGTGAGATTTTGCCATGATGGCAGGGCTAAAGAGAGAGACTGGGGATTCATTATACAAAATATGGTTATCCCTAATATCTACCTTATTTCAATAAATATGCACATCTATAACACATATGGCAATACTTACCAACAACAGATTCAACCGTGTCACTAGTGGGGTAAAACGGAGGGGCCAGAGGTGACACCGTTGATGATAAACTTGAGGGTAAAGATGAAACGAAGGATGGCGAAGGAGTGACTGGCATGGATACAGGTAGTGTGATGGGCAGGCTAACATTTGGTGGATGGCTAGGTATCATGTTGGCCAAGAAAAGGCTCTGTTTACGTTTGTTTTTCTCTTGTGGATCTAGTGTCTGATCACTGTCAATTGCTGCTAACTGCTTTTTAAATGTGGCTTCACGGTCTTCTCGTTCTGAGCCTGGGGCTTTGTGGTATGAGTTTAGACCACCTATACTGAGGCCACTCACACTGCCACCTAAACTACCACTCAGACCAAGGGGGTCTGAGGATCCTCCCAAGAGAGTGTTTCCACTGAAGTGGCGTGGTTTACTGCCAATTGGTGCCAAAGGTGCTGAAGGGTGACTCATCCCATTACCAAATGTGGAGTCTACATTATTGCTAAGGCTTGTGACCTGAAAATAACAAAACTATGGTAATAATCACAATAACTATGAAATGCAATACTGTTAAAGGTTATAAGGGAAATTAAGAGAACCTGAGGAGAATCATCTCTAAGAAAAAAACATAGCAGTATCTATGAGTGACTCTGTGGAGAGGCAATGTAGATATGAAGGAGATGCTTGGTGTATACTGACTCCTATTGTTGCAAATTTTGGGAATATTCATGTGTATCACGGAACATAAATCTTTGCTTTTTAAACTCTTTTCCTTTGATTTCACTACCTCTCTCAGTTCCTACATACAGTTTCCTCTTTGGCCATTCCATTGCAAGAGTCATCAATGAAGCAACTTTCTTCACCTATCCTATCAACAGTGATGTTCCTCAGGGTTCTATCAAATATTCTTCCTTCTCAATGAGTGATCTCTCTTCTTACCCAATTCACTTTTATGCTGATGACTATTTTCCATACTTCAACGATCCTATCCTCCCCATAATATTCATCCTTTTTCCAATACTGATCATACTTATTCTCTGTGATTAAGAAGCAATAACCTTGTAAAAGTTAATATGGATAAAACGCAGTTTCTCCCCAAACCTTTGTCTAGTATAACATTTGTTTCTCTTAATTCAATTTCAAAGCACCAAATTTCAACCCTTTAATATCATAAATATATTTGGGCATAACCTTTATTTTCACTCTGTTCCATAAAGCCCACATAATCAACATCACAGAGTCTGCTTCCCAAAGCTGGGAGTGTTATATATGTTGTGTAATTTCTTGTGAGAAACTTCTTCACTGATACAGGTGTTTTACTCACCCAAATATGGAATATTGCTCACACATCTGGGGTGGCTCATCCTTCACCTCTCAATTAACAAGAGTGGAATAAAAAACCTTTCATCTCATCAATTCTTTAGGAATCACCTCTTTTTAACTTCCTTTCCATATGCTAAGATGCTGCTGCCCTCTATTCTATATGTATGATTTTGGCCACTATTCTCATGACCTATGTGCATGTCTCTACCTTCAAGGTCTGGCCCTGCAGCACACAATGTTAGGTAACAATGGAGACTACCATATAAGGGTAGCAGTTGGTAGGCACCCACTGAACAGAGAGGTATATTACAGGTAATACCCAACTGGGTATTGGGAGGGTTGGTAACAGCTGGTACTCAGCCAACACTTCAGTGATTATACTCAGAACAAAGTAGTTGTCTTTTCTTGCTGTCTCACCCACATGTGGACTGCTGGCAGTCTGTCTACAAACCCACAGCCTCTCCTTGTTATACATAACATTTGACAACATTTGACTCATACAACTCATTCCTCATAACTCTAGACTTTTCCTGTGCTAAGCACTATGAGCAAGCCCTGCCCTTTGGCAAACTGTTGGCTTAGTACACAGAAGCTGAAGGTAGGAGTGGTTGGAAACATAAGGTGGAAGTAGTAAGTAGGAACAATGGGTACGAGCCTCTGTCATATATTGAAGGTTAACAGATTTAGAAATAAAATAAAGAAATCTTAACTAGCATTTGTCAACCAATGCAATGAGAGGTCTACAATTGTAATGATGGACTATGGGATGATGGCTATCAATAATGAAATTCCTTGCTAAGACTACTTTAACCAAAATGTGATGGATTTACCACTTGCTTAGACCACAAGTGTCTAAGCATCTGATCAACATTGATTTGTAATGTTAATCATTTCTTTCACATCCATATAAAGTACATGAAACTGATAACATGGTAAAAATACTTGTGTTGAAACTTGGTAAAAAAAAAAAATCTACTTCAAGTAAAGAAAGTTCCCCTGGACCATTTCTCTTGATAAATATGAAAGGAGAAGCCAATATAAATAAAACAATTACAGGGTATAAAGAAGGGTAAAACATCCATATGATGGATGAAACAACTACAAAACTGAACAGTACTTGCAATGATTACTTTCTGATGTATGCAAAAGCTTTCTCACAACTAAAACAACACAGATAAATTTAAATTTCCCACCAGAGTGAGACGAACAATTAACAACTGTCCTGTCAATACAATTAAAACAAAATGATCCAGTAATGGGTAAAACAAAACTGCAAAGAGATAACCTTGAAAATGACTCAATCTAACTTTTTCTTTGGTGGTGAATTAAAAAATTATCAAGAACATCTAACTCTAAGACCATGTCTGCAAACAATGCCAACACTTGGGCAAGTAGTGGCCATTTTAACTTACGGTATTTGCTTTGGAGACCTGCAAAGAATTAGACTGAATTGTGGGGGCTGAAGAGGAGGACGGTGGGATATGGTTGTCTACGGGAAGAGCAGACTGAAGAATGTCAGCTAAACTTGTCCCAGTGCAATTTTCACTTGCAGCTGTTTCTCGAACTTGAGTCATTTCCTCTGAAAAAGAAAACTGGCTTAATTGGAGAGGTTAATGTCTGCATTCTGATCAACAGACATTTAAAGAATGTCTATTATATATTTCTAAGCTGTCATGGCAGCAAAATCAAGATGTGCAAAGCCCACCTATCATAACTCAATTATGAGTCAGCAACTCCAGCAACTATTACCTGACAGTCAAAGAAATAGAAAGTCCAAAAACCAAGTGGATTTACATGTAATGAATCAAAAACCCACATTCCCTGTGACCAAAATATATATGGATTTTGTGACTTAAGATTTTAGAAACAACAGGCCCACAGATGGTGGTCTGAATACATCATAACCATAACAGTATTTTGTCTACTTAAAGTATCTTCTAAGTGCCATTTCTTCATGGGATAAATGTGTATATGTATATAAAGAGAATGAGTGTGAGCAGATGTGGCCTTTTTTTTGTCTGTTTTCCTGGTGCTACCTCACTGACATAGGGGGTGGCGACGCTATTTCCTGTGGGGCAGGGTGGTGCTGGGAATGTATGTATATGTACGTATACATGTGTGTATATGAATGGAAGGGTCTTCATGTGAGTGTGTGTGTGGTTTTCTGTAGCCACGTGTTGTATTCAATGGTTGATAAACGGGAATACATGGAGTATTAGTACAAAAGCCTTTAAACGGCATAGCATTTCCCTTTGTAATATAATAACTTCAAACCCACAATCTGTATTAATGTGTGCATGGCAACTAACGAGTTGGGGCGTCATTTAGGAATTTCTTACGAAATGAGAAGCAATGTCATAAACCAATATCAATACAAAGTGTGGATGATGGAAAGTATGCAAACGTCCTGCAATATGTCAGTGAGGTAGCACCATGAAAACAGACAAAAATGGCCACATTCATTCACACTCAGCTTCTAGCTGTCATGTGCAATGCACTGTAACCACAGCTCCCTATCTACATCCAGGCCCCACAGAATATTCCATGGTTTACCCCAGACATTTTACATGCCCTGTCTGTGGTGGATGATACAAGACAGTGAATGATTAGGGAAAATACAGCAAAGCATCTGAGTGCTATGTGTAGAGATAGGTGTATAACATAACACTAAATGTGCTCCACAGTGAAGCACGTAAAGTTATGAGAACTTGATGTCATTCTAAACATGGAAGGTAGAGTCAAGTGATATTCTTGGCATATGATTCAAACTTTAACCATGCATCAACTGACAAAGACTAAAGTTCCTTATGTTAAATGCCAACAGACATAGACCACAGTCCCCTGTGTCATACAGCAACCAATATAGATTGCAGTGCAGAGGTTAAGGAGAAATGAAGGACTGTCAAGATGCTTTTAGATGAGCGAAGTCGCTAGAGGATCTTCACAAGCAGTAGTCATGCTGTTGAATATCATTGCACTTGGTTGATTATAAATTTCTGAGTGGATCTGTCTTTAGGGATTGGCTGTAGTTATCATATTCTGGTTTCAGTATGTGATACATGATATATGCAAGTAAGGTCACTGTTCTTTTGATCTTGATGCTACCTTGCTAAGGTGGGAGAAGCAAAGGGGTATGGGAAAAAAAAAATTACATAGGATGTAGAGACATTGTGTGAACTTTAAGATACATAGGACTGTAAAGACTTACGATCTAGATGAGCAAAGGCACAGAAGGCTCCTCGTGGGCAGTAGCCATTCTGTTGAATGTCGTTGCACTTGGTTGATTTGTAAATTTCTGGGTGGAATTGTTGTTCAGTGCGTGTGTGGCAGTACTGGCAAGAGTCTCCATTTTCACAATTACTAGGCTCACCCCACTCATCACCATGTTTAACATTTGGACAAGCGGTTGACCTGCAGGTGAGGGCCTCAAGTGAAATAGTGGTTATAAAAATCCTGAAATTACATAACAAGTCCATATAGTTGTATAACAAAAGGGAAAACAATTAGAAACATCAAATTACGAATGGTTTCTCTTTAAATAATTGAGTAATTAAACTGATGGTCTAACCACACCGAAAATTACTTTATGTTTAGAACTCGGACTTTACATGAAGTTGCATTTTACTAAAAAATATTTGAGTTAGTGCAGCAGGATGACACAGATAAAAAGCTCCAGAGACCAAAAGAGATGCAAAATAGAAATTATTGTCCTTCCTTACTGCAGAAAGGATAGATAAAGACACATACACATGCAAACATTTCCACATGTGTAAATGTGTTTAAGATTATATATATACATAAATATCTATAGCAAACATTCATCATAAAACTTATAATGCCACTTCATTGCACTTACCTATATTTACATTTTTTAGGGGATCTTCTTCTATCACGAGAATTATGATACTGAGGACAAGCATAACCCTGTCGACATAATCTAGGTGGTCGTTTACACTGTTCCGTTTTATAATTTGCTAAAACATAACTTGTATCTGTGAGAAAAATATTCATGTAAGAGTGCAATCCTAAACCAGACTTTTTATACGTTCAATAAAAATAACCTCTTATGGTGTAATTTTTGAAGTTTGCTTATGAAACTGAAGTAAAAGAGGGAACAATCTATAAACCACAATCATGCCTACTTCAACATAAACTTACTGCCATTCAAGTTAAATATCGGGTGTTAAGTCCTAGCTTATGGGAATTATAAGATACTGGTGATAGGTTACTGCCTGAGGAAATCATGCACGGAAGTAGCAGTTTATTCAATAGTGGAAGGGAACAAGGGAAAAGAGTCAGTTGCAGGTTAATGGCAGGAAGGAACATGGGAGGCAGGGACAGGTCATTAGTAGGGAAGAACAAGAGCAGACAAGGAGCTGCATGATACTGGTGAAGAGTAATGTGTGTTCAGTGGAAGCTCCAAGTTAAAAGTAAAGCCAAGTTCATCTGCATGGAGGCAACAAGTTATTGAATCAGAATTTATTCATGGAGGCAATTCCACTGGTTGGGTGGAGGTGGGTAAAAGAGTAAATAATGATGCCTGAATGAACAGTGCAAATAATACCAATACACACTAGATGAATCCACATAACTTTTCTATGAAGAACACCAGCGATTTTATAGGATACAATATCATCAATTATTTTCATACATGTCAGCCATTTGCCACCTCAGTGAAGTACTGTCATGAACTGACAAACAAAAGCTTCATCTTCTTACATCCTCTTCCCAGATGCCATGTGTACTGCACTAAAACCAGAGCCCATCATCTTTGGTTAAGCCCCACAGACTACTCCATGATTTCCCTAATCACTTCATAACTCCAGGTTCAGCCCAGTGACAATACCCAACCAAGTATACATCATCATTTCATCCCATTCATATTAAGACCATTATATCTCAAAGCCTCTTTAACTCCATCCTTCCATTTCCTTCCCAGTCTCCTACCTCTTATTACATTTACTTCCCACACACACATTCCCTTAGTCAGTCTTTCTTCATCTTAAAACCACTTATTTCAGGCCACCTTGGTCAGTTCTCACAATCAGACCGAGCTCCTTACATGATTACCACACCTCACACCACATACTGTCTCTATTTCATTTACAACACATTCACCTTCTTCAGTTCTTTTGCATTCAAGGACCAAGATACATCTCTAGAACACCAATGTACTATCATACCTTCAAACATATCCATCTTTGCTCTAAAAGACAATGACAAGTTTCCAAAGTACTCCTCATTGCATCAATACACCCAAGACCTCTGATCCCTCTCCCATACTATGACTCACTTTAGCCCCTAAGGTTCCAACTTTTGTCTTATCCATTCCCAGGTAACTATAGTACTCCACTTACTTCAGGTCCACCCCTATTACACTCACACTCAAAGTACCCTTCTCATCCCTGGACACACTCATTACCTTACTTTTGTTCAAATTACCTTCCAACTTCCTCCTCTCACACAATCTCATAAACTCAGCTTGTGGAGTTTTCTCTCTTATGTGTACCACCAGTACCATCATCTTCAAAGACCAAATGAATAAACCTCTCCCACCTCTCCAACAGACAGCAGAACAACCTCTCACTCTAAAGACCCCTAATATTTACCTCAATAATGACTGTCCACAGAATGAACTGCAACTACTTATATTCCTCCCTTCATACATACACAAATGACTTACTTTCACAGTGAAAACTGTTGACTCTAGCTCTTCCAAAACCATACAGTCATAACACTTTCCACGAGGCCCCTCAGTCAAACCTACTATACATTTTCTCCAGCTCCATAAATTCTGCACACTAGTCCCTTTCTTTCTCCAAGAATTTCTCACACATTTTCTTCAAGACAAACACCTAGTCCACACATCCTCAGCCACAATTGCTCCTCCCTAGTCTGATGGTATGTAAGTACCAACACCCTCTCAATCACTACTCTCCCATTCATCTTACCAGTTATACTCTGTAAATCAAATCAAGCCCTCAAATAAGACCTCATCTTTGTCCCTCTTGCCTCTATAAAATGGCACTATATATGTATTATACTACTCCTAGGGCATCTCCCCTTGGACCAAAAGAATGCTGAAAAGCCAGACTAACCAATAAAAACACTCTTCTTGTTGAACTCAACAGCAATCCCATCCAGTGTTGCCACTTTGCCACTCTTCATTTTATGTAGGGCTTTCACTAACTCCTCTCTTCACCAAAGCATTCAACACAATTCTCACTGCACATTCCATTTTGCCCTAACCATATATCTGTCATCCTATCATCTACAACATTCAACAATACTTCAAAATACTCTATCTCTTATTCACCTCTTATTTGTCTGTTTCCACTTCCATGTCTGCAACCCTCAGCAAAACCATTAATAACAGATGAAATGCCTCTCTGAAATGTTTGCTCAATTTTTTCCCATACATACAGGAGCTTTTTCAATTCTAATTTTCTTGTAATGTTTATGTATATACAGTCATATTATTCACATTTTTCCCAGTAAACAACCTCCTATGCAAATCACACAGGAAAAATTTTAGTTGTATGGTTACAATGAAGTTCGAACAATATATCCCTCATACATAGCTAAAACACTGATTCGACATGTAAAAATGCAGCACACACTGAAAACAGTCCTATGAATAAAATAATTTAACACTTCATAAGCCATACTAAAAAATCTAAATGACTGATTTCAAATACCTCAAGAGACAAAGATCTTACTCAGAGAACAATAGAAACACTGGTTATGATTAATCTTAGCTTTGAAAAAAGCACCAAAAGAAATAAGTTATCCACATATACTTAAAACGTCTTTACCATGAACTACTCAGTAAGTACCTAACATATTACAACATCCACAAAAACTATATTCCTTAGATAACTAAAAACTACATAATCCTAAATAACTAACATAATATGCATACTCTCTTTATCCACTAACACATCTTGCATACAGTACCTCCCATTTAACAGCCATTTTTGGACGATGATGTGGACAACAAAAATGAGGCAAAGCTGGTTGATGACTATCATCTGAGGTCAGCTGGAGGAATTCTGCGCCAGGAAACCTTCACACTGTAAATGCTTTTGCTTTTGAGGTGCCATGGTAAACAACATTACCTACACAGTAGATGTCTGTCATAACACTAACAAAAATACATTTTTGTCTTGTATGCACTAATGACATACATAAATAGAAACTGGAGGAGCTGTTGGAGAAAAATTGCCAGCTTATTCAACATTTATGAGATAAAGCTAATAACATTATGAACTCAATATATACTGCCAAAGACTGGTACTGGAAATACCTTCTTAAGTACAGAGTTCAATCTTAATAGATTAAAGAACCTTTGTTTCCAAGATAAATATGGGTAAGATTTTCACATTAATTTTCAATTATTAACGAAGGACGATCTACACCTAAATGAACTTGGAGCTACGCATTTTGGCAGGCTTATCAGTGAATCTGAATGTATGTTTTAGTCAAAAAATGCAACCCCCCTGAAGCAGGCCCATCCCCCTCTGTAAGTACTTTCAAAACAATTATAAGTCAAACTTCAAATTGTTCTGTTGGTGCATACAGTAGAATAGGTAGTAGATGGTACATAGCCACAAACCAGGGAGGTATGTATATTACTGGAGCTACCCAACTGGGTATTGGGAGGGTTAGTGATGGCTGCATAGTGAGCCAGCACTTAATGGTTGTCAAGACGTACTCCTCTGACCCAAACAGCTGTTTTTCTTAATGCCTTACCCATTTGGACTGATGGCATTCTGCCCAAACACACAATCTCTTCTTGTCACACATAACACTTGACAACACTTAATACACACAACTAATTTTTTGTAACTCTAGAGTTTCCTGTGGCAAGCGCTATGTGCTAGCCCTACTTTTGGCAAAATGGTAGGAGCAACAGATATAAGTGGTACGTAAGAACAGTAAGCAGGAGCATCAGGTAGAAATAATGGGTAAAAGCAGAAGGAACAAAAAGTGGGAGTACTGGGTAGTAATTGGTTGAACCATTGCACGGGAACAATAGGGAGACACGTAAGGTAAAAGTAGTCAGTAGAAACATTAGGTAGAAGCCTCTGTGCAACAATTGCCCTCTGCCAGTGGACTGTTATGGGCGAGGCACTGAAGGCTAAAAAGCAACACTGGAGTTCATCAGTTATGGAGACCTTTTTGGCGTGGCTAACGCCTGTGGCATGCATGTCAGGAGTTTATTGGCAAACTACTGTATGAGCCACTGGTGTCAGTCAGAGATGGAGGACAGGTTTAGTGAGATTAGGGCCTCTTAGAAGGTGTAAAAAAGGCCCAGGATGATTCTGCACTCTTTCTAGTTGGTCTCTTTGTGTAGCTGTTAGAGGGGAGAACCAAGCTAGGAATGTATTGGTGAGCAAAGTGGAATTATGATGGTACAGATGGTTATTTAAGTCAGTGGAGAAGGTACAGATGGTATGAAGATTCTGTGATGGTACCGATATAACTCTTCCCATTTAAACTGTAGTCTATTGTAACACCAGGAAGTCTGAAGTCTCTGACTACATAAAAAAATTGCATTTTTTCTTTTTTGAAATACCTGCATGTCTTTATACTCTTATCCTCACTAACAAGCGAATTTCAAACAGCTACTAACATAAGCTGCCTTAAAAGGATCCAATAATCTGTTACTGACTGAATTCCTTCATTTCCTCTTGCTTCTTACAAAGGTTAGTACTAATTCCTAGGTTTCCCAAAGTGGGAACCTTTCAGTCAAAGAACTTAAAAAGCTAAGAGAAACTTTTGACATCAATCCTGCCATGCTAGAAATTGAAATCTGCATCTCATGGGTTGTGGGTGCAGGCTGACAGGGTAAGAATAATTCTGTACATGCCTGAAGTTGGTGATGAAGGAGTAACTTTAACTGGAGAGTTTTATGATATAACATCCATAAAATTCTATAATTAAATTGGAAATTGTGCACTTTATAGTATTTCCAGACTATGTTCTTCAGAAAGACTTGTGCTACCTCACTAACATGGGAGATAGCGACAAAGAATAATAAATACAAAAAAATATATTTCTTTTTATCTTGATCGCCATTTCCCGCACAGCACGGTAGTGCCAGGAAACAGATGAAGAATACCCATCAACTCACATACACACATATATATATACACACCCATATACATACATATACATACACAAACACAGACATATACATATATACACATGTACCTATTCATATTTGCTTGCCTTCATCCACTCCAAGCACCACCACACCCCACAGGAAACAGCATTGCCACCCCATGTCAATGAGGTAGTGCCAAGAAAACACACAAAAAAGGCCACATTCATTCACACCCAGTCTCTAGCTGTCATGTGTAATGCCCCAAAACCACAGCTCCCTATCGGCATCCAGGCCCCATAGACCTTTCCATGGTTTACCCCATACATTTCACATGCCCTGGCTCAATCCACTGACAGCACGTTGACCTCAGTATACCACATCATTCTGATTCACTCTATTCCTTGTGTGCCTCTCACTCTTCTTGCATACTTCCCAATTCATCTGACTAAAATTTTCAGTGTTAACTTCTGTGCATCCATCTTCTCCATATTTCCCTACAACCACAAAGCTTCTCTGCTTTTCAACTACAATACTTATTTTTCCAATCCTCATCTCAGTAGCCCCACATCTTACTTGGTATATGGTCATTACTCCGCATCCAAACCCTTTATGTCCATCTTTAAAAGCTGTAATTTCCTTGTTCTGTTACCATGTATGTTTTACCACTATAAATCAAAAGCACATTTAACTAAGCTTTCAACAACCACTGTCACTGATACACACTCACAAGAAATACAAGCCTGGGAATGAGCATCCAACAGGGAAACTGGCTCAGAGCCAACACAGCACATCTCATTCGTGGCTAGCTGATGAATGGGTACCTGGCATAAGTTGGGGAATGTATGTATGTATACATAAGAATGAGAATAAAATATATGCACAAGGTTTAGATAAAGGGAAACAAGCGTACAATTCTCCCTGTAACAAAAAAATGAGTAATCACAGTCTTACCTTTTCAAACCTCTATTACAGCACCAATTTCTTGCCTATCTTGACAGTGATAACAAAGTAGCCTTCCTTTCATGCTAATCGAAAAGACTACAGCACATCTAAAATTCTGAAACTCTTATCATTCACAATATCTTAAAAAGTTTTACTTCTTTTTTATATATATAAAACTGCATTATGAAAACATTCACTTCCCAAGTATCTTGAATGTCCTAATGATCTGCTGTTGCACCCAATAACTCATTGAAAAAATAAATTCTTCCATTTCCATCAATTCAAACTTAAAACTACAGTATCACCCAAGGCTTCTCTTTACATTTCCAAATCCACAGGAATACGTAACAGTAGAGCACAACAGGTCTCCACACACATAATCCCTACCCCCTGCTCATGCATGACTTACATGTCGATGCAATCTTCTACTAGAAAGAAACTAAAAATACATCTGTTGCAACACAACAGATGAATCTTTTCTAGAGAAGGTGAGATTACAAGAGATCAATAGGGAAAATACTCACCTTGCCATTTTGGATCATCATTAACCATATTTCTCTCTTTATCAAGGTTGTTAGGTCCTGATCCATTAACACCTTCTTGATCCATCATCTCTAACACCTGAAGCTCTCGGATATCATAGACAGGCGGTCTGATAAAAATAAGAATAATTCATAGAATACATGTGATTTAACAGCAGTCAGCAATAAAATATGTAAAGGATAGCGAGTTCCTATCTAACTAAAGGTACCTATGATGAGATAGAAAGGCAGGGCTATTGTAAAGCGTTCACCACATCTTGCATGATGTACAAAATTATTGTACGAGGGATGGAAAGTACGTAAACGTCCTGTAATACCACATGCACAAAGAACACAGAATATTTGTGTATCGCAATAGTGATATAACATTAAGCACAGCTCTGGCATAATTATGAATCAGGGAATGAATCACATAACGTGGTATGATATTTCTTTAGTATGACAAACAAGATAAGATTAATATGTCTTCGAGGATGTGATTGGTAGGAACCAATCACTCTCTTCTCTTCCTAGTCTTACACATGCTTTACACCCTTGGTAAAAACTTTCCCACTGCTTTCCTCCTACACCATATATTCACAAAACCTTCCTCAAGGAATCTCTATCAAATCTATCGCATGATTTCTCCAGATCAAATATGAATCCTTCTGTTTCTCACAGTATTTCTCTATTTTTCATATACATTTGCCATTCTTGTGCCAGTGAGATAATATCAAGAACAGACGACTGAGCCTTAGAAGGAAAATCCTCACTTGACTCCCTTTGCCAATCCTTCTTTTGGAAAAGTAAAACAGGAGGGGAGGATTTCCAGCCGCCTGCTCCCACCCCTTTAAGTAGCCTTCTACAACACGCAGGGAACACATGGGCAGTATTCTTCCTCCCCAATCCCCAGGGATTTCTTATATCCATATAATTCATGGGGATAGGGGGAAAAGAGTGCTGCCCACATATAGCCTGGATGTTGTAAAGGGCAACTACGACGGGTGGGTGTGGGAGAGCTGTAATCCTCCCAACCTGTATTACTTTCAAAGATAAGCAACAGAAGAAAAATGCTCAGAGGAGCTGGGCCTGAACATGCATGATGGTGAAAGGCATGAAAATCAAAGAATGAACTGGAGCATATAAAGCAGTAAAAGGAAACCACAGAAGGGTATGTGGGTCCTGATTGTAAATTGAGGGCTCTAGTTATTGTTGCATAATATATGACAGCTAGATAATGGATGTAAGCAAATGAGGTCATTCTTCATTTGCTTCTGGCACTATTTGCTGT
This sequence comes from Panulirus ornatus, assembly GCF_036320965.1. Classification (NCBI taxonomy): domain Eukaryota; kingdom Metazoa; phylum Arthropoda; class Malacostraca; order Decapoda; family Palinuridae; genus Panulirus; species Panulirus ornatus. The sequence continues at coordinate 3,326,077 of NC_092254.1, read as the reverse complement.
GGGAGAAGATAAACAAGTCTGAAAAAATACATAAACGTAGAGACTACAGAGCATTCTCCATTACGTTGCAGATGATGCATGTCATGAGGGAAGTAAACTGCTTGAAAGTCTGAATCAACTTACAAAGGAACTTTAAAAGACTCCAAAGGTGGGTTGATAAACGAGATTATAAAATTCAACCCACATAAATGTAAAATAATGAAGATGGGTCACAGTGAAAGATGTACTCAATATGATTATCATCTAGAAGGAAATAGGGTGCAGGAATCTGTGTGAGAAGGACTGCAAAGTCAAACAGTCCTGCTTTGTTGCCAGAGTCCCACCTTAGGAGAACAGTTAAGGAGACCAACTGTCTGCCAGACAATATCAAAATAGCATTCAAGTTCCTTTGTAAGGAATTGTTAAGTAAGCAGTTCATATTATACATAAAGCCAATAGAATAAGCTTCTCATGTTTGGTGGCGACACCTAAATAAACAAAGACTCAATATATTAAGTCCAGAGGAAAGAAACAAAGGTGGTACCAAAATCAAGAGAGCTGAGTTACAGGGAAAGGATAGAGGCCTTACATCTGTGCATCTTGGAAGAGAGAAGAGAAGAGTGAAGGGTAACCTCATCACAACTTTTCAAACATATCAATAACATAAACTGAGAAGTTCTTCAAGATATGTAAAGACAGAACACCTAGATACAATAACATGAAATCAAGCAAGATAAGTGGACATACTTTATAGTATAAGAGTGGAGGATGATTGGAATATAATGACTGAAGACATGGCTAAAGCAAACAACATAGTGAAATGTTAGAAGCTGTATAGTACAGAATGCTCATGAGACTGGGCGCCTATGAGTGTTAAATTCCCTGCCTTTACAGCACAAATGGGCAAAAACAGATTCAGAAAAACAAGGAGAAAATAAGTGAAATAAACAAGTCTTGCCTAGCTTTAGAGACCATTTGGTCCATCCACCTCACTAGCCATGCAAATCTGAGAGTTTTGCTCTTGTTTTTAAAATAAAGTGGGTGATCTAAGAAGGCACAGAGTACGGTAATCAAAATAAAAATGCAAAGTATTGCAAGAGAAGTGTATCTCTATATTTCCAATGTATAAACTTTTCTTTTCATAATAAAATATGTCAAGGTATTTTCAATCTTATTACATACTCTTTAAAAATGTAGCAGCAAAGCACTTTTCATTTCGTACCCCAACAACAACCAAAATATATTAGCATCCCATCTGCAAACGAGAAAGCCTGACACATGCCATGGTACTTACTACCTTCAACTAAAGCACAGTCAATTCAATAAGACAGCAAGGAATGCTTAAGACACTCATGGAAGTACAAAACCTAATGCTATCACATGCAAGGAGCTTTGGGGTTTTGATAGTGTCAAGAAACTTGTCATTATACCTTGCATATTTAGGTAGAAACTTACAAACCTCAACAAGTGTTTAATAAGGGTGAGACTAGATTATTTTGGAAAATAAAGGAAAAACTAATATTGATAAGCAAATAAAAAAAATGCTCCAAGGTTCACAGCAGTTAAAGATTGCTAAACACTTTTCCTGAGAGGGAATGCTGAAGCAGATTCCAAAATAAAGCCCTTACTAATGTCTATCTACTCATTTATATATAATAAATAAGCAGACAAGGTGTAGAGTCAAGTCACTTGGTTATTCCCTTTTTTTTATGCCTGCTTGCCTTTGCCACAATAGCAATGTAGAGTCAAGTTTTCAAGAACAGATGAGTGAGCATTCTCTAAGAATGATTACCTGATGCATCCTGTTAGGTGCAAGCTGTGTTGTAACTTCTTGTGCTTCTGCTCCCAAACTGACAAATGCTATTTCATGATTTAATATGCAAGCATAACATCACTCATATATAAAAATCTACAAGTTTTACAAATATTATTTCAATGAAGTTTATTCTCTGGGAAGTACTTCAGAAATAATTTTACTTATATAAGCATCAAGAAAATCTATCATATATAACATATGAGAAACAAAATATGAAAACGGTGCATATGAACACTTCAGGTTCATATTGTACACGCACGTGCAAATAGGTTAGTTGCATAAAAGAACGACGAAGTATTGCTCTTACTAAGAAAAACGCATCTCAAGTAAAACAGTAAGAGATGAAACATCTAATACGGTAATAAAAACCAAGCGCACTTCAAGCAACGACAAATGTAAACAGCTAATGCTATGACAATCTCTTGGACATTGCTTGTGGAGGATTTACTGCTCAGTGGCCAGCCTCCGGCAATGAAGCAATGGTCTGCTTAAAGATGTCAGTCGATATATCAAAAATCAGACAATGGCCATCAGTATATCACCCTTTCCTCTTATCAAGCCCTACTTATTCTGGAGTCTGGATATCTAACGGCAATCTTGACTGCTTTAATGTTACTACCATGCCTCCCGGTGAATCATTTACTTTACAACAGTCCTTGGATGTTAACTTATTACTGCATCCTCTTAATGTCTTAATGACATATTTTCCCATACAGTAGTCAACTATTAGGCAATAGCCTTAATAGGGTAAATACACAGAGGAAACTATTACTTACAACATTCTTACAGTGACAAAAGTTGAGAAATTTTTGGTACAAAAACCACAGAACTGTCCATTAATTCTGGCCATCTGCATATTACTAAGTCCTCTCAGGAGTTAGGATATGGCCATAGACATTTGAAACACTGAACTAATCACTGTAATCATTATTCACTGAGTCTGCAGATATTCATCACAAATGGTGGTCTATTTGTCACTAAAAAATGTAAATCAAGTACCTTAAATAGAATGGCCAGACTTCCAAGTGATGAGTACAAAATGTCACGCTCCTCAGAAACCCCTGTTGATCAAAACCATCCCGCCAACTCCCATGGCAGACAAGACACGATGGGCCATTAGTCCCAAGGATACCAACACGGGCCTCACCACTCACTCGGTAGGTCAGATACTTGCTGATCACAACGAAGAAGATCCACCAATCCTGCAAACAATAATATCCATGATGGTTCCTTTTCAATCCAGAAGCGAATGATTACAGAGAACGCATATAAAATCGGATAAGGAAGACGACAACAAGAATGGAGATTAGGATGTCTCGAATATTTCCCGGTTTAAGTATCCTTCCAAATAATCAGAATCACGTGAATTCTACACAATTAGCAACAGCACAGCTCTGGTATTGATGCTCTATGCTCTTCAGGTGCCATACCGAGTATCACTCCTTATCATATACCCTTGACTGATTTTCCTTCATGTCATTTTTTTATTTGTTAAAGGATGTAAAATAATGAATAACATTAGATGCATCAGGCTGCAACTCTAGTCCTAACTAATATCAAATTCTCTGAGACTAAATCAGAGTTATGGTACAAACATTAAAAAGAGAAACCTGGTCATATGCAGGCATTTCATTTTTGATATCTTTATGCAAAAGATAAAATGCCTCTTCCAATATAAGGGGAAGTACCAAATCAGATCATGGTAATAGCATTAATTCAAGTCAAACCATTAAATTTCCAAGCATCCTAAAAAAAAGTTAATGTGGTCATGCACCCTTATCAGAAAAAATCAACAATTCTCACTTCATGGAAGTATCTTTGGTATGCAGGAAAGGTAATTAATTCATGCTGTAAAGCATAAATGGATAGATTTGAAAACAATGCCACATTATCATAAACTAAAGTTTGTGTGGGATTCAGTCAGCGCTTGGGAGTGAAAATCCACTGATTATGCATTTTTGTTGCACACTAATTCCTGCAGCTCTAATGACAACATAGCTATTTCTTACATGCTTTCCGAAGAGCATTAAATCAAAAACAGTTCTAAAGAAATGACTGTCCTTCAAAAGTCCTTGTTCCTTCTAATACACCAAGAAACTAGAAGGAAAATGCAATATACTAACCACGAAGTCAAACCTTTCAAATCAAATAACATCTACGAAGAATGTACTAGGTCTGATGCCTTAAAAGCAAAAAGATGGGTATCTAACAATGAAATCCTTGTGTTAACAGTGAAATCCTTGTTATGTAATTCAAAGTACAATATTTTACTGTGGTGCACTTTTAGTTATGGAAGGACAATGAAACCTATACTGGCCCTCACTTTTCATTTTACAGCAAGGAGTTAAAAACTCCATGACTAAGATTCAAATCTTCTACAGCTTTTACTTGGGCTTCTTAATTCAATGACCATACTGAATACATAATACTTCCCATCCAAAAAAAGACTCCATTTAATGTATGTACCTAAGAAGACAGTTTATGACATTTTGATAGTTTCTTTCATAATATTCTTTGCAAAGGAATGTTTTGCTAATGAGATATATGTGCTTCAGCAGGGATGTACTTTCAATAAAACCATATCTATATAAAGATGTACATAGTAGTCCTAAACAAAAGGTTTATACATTAATCACTTTATGCCCTAAATATAATTATGCAGTACAGTGTCAAAATCTAATAATGAGAGAATAACAGGAAACTGAGAAAAACTGAAGTTTAGTAGACAACATTAAGTTTACTCTTGCAGCAAAGGCAAAAGCTGTAAACTTTACATTCCTCTGCAAATAACATTGGGGTTTTCATTTTCTTTGTATCTAAATAAATTCTTTTTAGCCAGTACTGATGTACATATTTTTGAACAATAATAATAATATTTCTAACTATATATACAATTCCTAATGAGTACAGGTAATTTCTTTTAATACTTTCATTAATTACATAACAAACATGACTCATGACCACAGGGAATTTCTTTTCATACTTTCATTAATTACATAACAAACATGACTCAGATCATGAAACAAGGAATTCCATGGGAATCTATGTTCATTTTGGCTTCATTTACTTTTCTAGAATCAAAAAGATCTCAAACACCCTATTAGCATATTTGTATAAAGTAATCTATTCTGGCTAATTGAAACTGTCATCACTTCTGTTCACTGATGCCACATCAATGAGGAAGTGGGTAATTCTGTTTCACATGCCTCAAGATTCCTGTTTAAAACAATCCAACTGTACATCAAGATTTTTTTATTTTGCCAACCTTTCTCAAAAACTTATATGAACCTGCTCAAGCAAGCTTAAAATTAACTTTTACAATAACATATTCAAATCAACATTTTGGAAAAATATACATAGTAACTTAACATAAAAAAAATATCCTTCTATCAGAGCAAATCATCAAAACTTCACCACACAGTTTAAGGACTGCCTTCTCTTAAGGATTAAATTCTTCAGATTATATATAACTGCCTTGAATTAGGCAATATTTCATAACAATGAGGTTGTGGCTAACAGTTAACCTTCATTATCTCTGACAGAGTGACTTTAAGACTGAGTGAAAATATGCTCTTTGCTTTCAAAGACAGGAATCAACAAGAGGTCGCCACATGATACTTAACACTTTAAGAAAAGACTACAAGCTTGCTTTGGCATATTCACTGTCCATGTCTGTTTTCCACAACTGGATCAGGGCTTTTGGGAACATTATGAATATTGTCGTGATAACATCAAATGATTCTGGTCAAGTACAGGTCTTTCCCTGCAAGATGAGTACATCCTTTTGGGATGTACAAGTCAAATCACTCAAGATAATTTGTAGCTTTCTATTATTTCACTATACTGTCACTCAACATGATCAAAAAAGAAAGATGGCCCCAACTGGTGGATGTTTCTTTATCAGTAAGTGTAACAATGACACATTAATGAGGATAAGTTAGCACAGCAGTCTTCAGTCGTTGTAAGTAGTACTGAGTTCCATTCTACAAGACAAACTGCAGTACAATCAACAACCTTCAACTATGCAAGTCCTCAATTAGGGATAAAAGAATTAACCAAAGTTGTTGGATATTCAAATCCCATGTCTGCGTTTCAGAATACAACAATAGCGATTGGTATCAAGTAATAAACTATGTTAAAATTTCTTGCTCCAAATCCAAAAATTCTACACTTACCACCTATTATTTGTTATCACTCAGCCACAGGCAACATGTACACCTAGCACTTTGGTAAAGAAGCTATCACTATCTCTTACAAGTTCAATTGTTCTCAATCCTTCCTTCCTGATGAAGTAATTTATTTCAAGAAATTTTCCTTTCAGGGAATGCAACCTGTGAAGTCCCATTTTCTAAATATAATTCTTGCATAAATATGATGCTTTTATTTCAATTTCTGAATAAACTTCACTTTCCTTGCTTTGCCCTTTACAGGAATCACTGGATTGTGTTGCAAGGATGTATCACACAGTAAGGAGGACAAACCTTTAAGCAAGAATAAGGAGAGTCTCTTTCGATGGGAAAAAAAAATATTGCAATGTCAAAAGGGCCGTCTCAAAGTGGGCCGAAGTTGCCAATGGGAAGCGAAACGGCTTGGTTTACCATTGCTCTTCTTGCTATTTGTAAATGGCTTTCCAAAAGGACTGGATTCATACCTTAATAATGTTTGCTGATGATGCTAAAGTCATGATGGAGGAAAAGAATAAAGAGGAATTGATCAATTTACAAGAAAACATATCTACACTACAAAGTTAGTCTGAAACAATCTTCATGAAATTCAATCCAGGTAAATGCAAAGTAGTGAGGATGAGATACACTGAAAAAAGACTTGTTACCAAAGCTCAACCTTAAGAGCACTGTACATGAGACAAACTGTCTCGTGGAATATATCAGAGATGCATATAAGAACAAGGATAAGAAAATATTCAGCAAAGTATTCACGGCACATTTTAGGCTAAACCTACAATTGTCACATTTGGTCATTACGCTTAATGAAGCACCAAGAAGTAACAGGTCTTGAAAAGGGTAACAAAGATTGTTCTAAAATTAAAACATACAAGTTGCAGTAAAAAGCTAAGAGGCCACAAATTCGCTCACTATAAAAGATAATTTAAAACTGGGGAAAAAAGATTATATAGACAGATCAGGTATGTTGAAAGTCAATGCAAAGTTGAAGGCTTAATAGGTTAAAAATTAATTCTTTGCTTAAATTACACTAAGAACTCTTAAGGCTGGGACAAATGAGATACAGAGGGAGGCAAATCTGCTCACCATGAAGTGTTGCCCTGGGTTATGTAAACTGTCTGATTAAAAAAGGGTCAGTCAACTTACATCTTTGAACTTACTTTAATGTTTTAATGATAAATAATGTTAACTGCTAAGGGTTGGCAATTTTTCAAACTACACTATTCATTTTCCCTTCAATAGGGTATGGGTTTAGAATTTTCAGTTTTGGGCATTCTAAGACAGCAGCAGAGTTGGAGATATCTCTCTAGGGAGTGTTTTGTTCCCACCCTCTTGCAAATCTATATTACTTAATATAACATGCTGAATGCATGGGCAAAAAATGTCAATAGACCTCTCAAAGTCCAGTGGTGTGATGGTGAACTCAGCTATGTGCAGAAAGAGGTACTACAGTCAATGAAGCTTAAGTCTTCTACGTATTCATTACCTTAAGAAGCACTGATTCACACTGCAATTTACATGTGCTCATCTCTGATCTTAAAGGTACACAAGGTCCACAGTGGTTCTTTGATCTATTTCATCTTTATTCTGTAAAAACCTTAAAATCTGATACATCAAAATATTCCTAATTTTGAAAAACCTTACCCAGAAATAGTACTTAACAACAAATGCCCATATGTTCCTAATGTCAAATAAAAAAAATCTATCTGATTTGATTCAAACACTCTTCAGGCAATGATACAAAAGGTCTCACTTTTTGACCTAAAAGGTCTCCAACATTCCCATCAATCTGCCACATGGGCATGTCTTATATTACAACACAAAATCATCTAACTCATAAAGTCTTATGATCAACTTATAAATGAGGCAGGATGACACTACTGGAAGAGTGTTTAAGAACACTGAAATGGTGGTAGAGATGGCTTCATGACACAAATTATGGTATATACTGAAAAACCAACTCACCTGACATCCTCTACCCCATGAGCAAACGCACAATGGGGACCATTTTTCACACACATTCCCCGTGAGTCAGTATCATGTACACACATGCCTGTCTTGTAGTATCTTAGGTGGTAACGTCTCTCAGTATCACCTGCTGTCCGGTGGAGGTACGGGCAACTGCAAAGACGAATGGTGTTTCACACATCTTTGTTTCTTAATTTTACAAAATCATTTTCTCTTCAAAGGTGGACAAGATATGGAAAACTTAGTGGAGTCATAGGTCAAGAAAATTAGAAAATGAATCGACCAAATCCTGAACAATATTTCAAAAAATCTATTTATCACAATGGAAGCTGTACATCTTTTAAGAAAAGTACTGAAAATAGCTATTTTCTCATGATTTATGTTTCACGATACATGTACTATATTTCGTAAGGTTTGGCAAGGAGGAATTATTGCTGTAATGGACTAAAGTAAATGTTTTGTTGTGGTCACAAAGAAAATGAAGGCATGTTTACAAAACTGAACATGGAATTTATGGAAGTTTTTGCATTTGGCGGGGTGGTGACAGGAATGGATGAAGGAAGCAAGTATAAATATGCACATGTGTATATATATTTATGTCTGTGTATGTATATGTATGTATATGTGTGTGTGTGGGCGTTTATGTATATACATGTGTATGTGGGTGGGTTGGGCCATTCCTCGTCTGTTTCCTTGCGCTACCTTGCTAATGTGGGAGACAGCGATTAAGTATAATAAAATATAAAAAATGATATATATATATATATATATATATATATATATATATATATATATATATATATAGGGGATAGGGGAGAAAGAATACTTCCCATGTATTCCCTGCGTGTCGTAGAAGGCGACTAAAAGGGAAGGGAGTGGGGGGCTGGAAATCCTCCCCTCTCGTTTTTTTTTTTTTTTTTTTTAATTTTCCAAAAGAAGGAACAGAGAAGAGGTCCAGGTGAGGATATTCCCTCAAAGGCCCAGTCCTCTGTTCTTAACGCTACCTCGCTATCGCGGGAGATAGCGAATAGTATGAAAAAAAAAAAAAAAAAATATATATATATATATATATATATATATATATATATATATACACACATACAAATATATATATATATATATATATATATATATATATATATATATATATATATATTTTTTTCATACGTCTTCACCATTTCCCGCATTAGTGAGGTAGTGTTAAGAATAAGAGGACTGACAAACTACTTTCCTAATATATGTTGATCATCTCATAAAAGAAACAAAGTATTTTTTCTCAGCCATGGGCAATTTTATAAAAATAACCACGTGAAAATTGTTTAACTGGTCTTCCTCTTAATGATCTACAATTTTGTCCCAATGGTTGATTTACATAAAGTGTGAAAGATACAGACATTAATCTAACTAAACAATATTTTTTGAACAGCATCTTATCACCTTTAATTACATACTGGTATTACATTAGCAAATTGCTCTGGAACTTTCCCTGTTGCAAGTGACTTTTGAAAAAACAATCAAGGGATTAACCACCATCTCATTCACCCCTTTCGTTGTCCTCACACAAAAATTATCCAGGCATGAAACTCATTCATTTTCATTGAAAATATCACAAACATGTTGCAAAACAATTCCAGGATTCTGGACATGAGGAGTGTCTAGTTTCAATGGTAAATTGGTGTAGTGCAGGGTATGGAAGATACATCAGGTGGAGAGCATGAGACGGCAGGCAAAGGGAAGTTGTGGGAGGGAGGACATGATAGAGGGCAAGCATGGTGGGCACAGGAGGGAAGGTATGGTGGAGGTTGTGGAGAGTAGGCATGGTGAAAGGCACAGGAGGCCTGGTATGGTTGAGGTTACAGAGGGTAAGGCGTGAAAGGTTAGCATATTAGGGGACACGGGGAGGCAGACATGGGGGAAATTGTGGAGGCTGAGGGTGTGAAAGGTACGGGGAGGCAGACATGGGGGAAATTGTGGAGGCTGAGGGTGTGAAAGGTCCGGGAAGAAAAGAAGGGTGAGCGTGGTGGAATATATGGATGATGAAGCACAGGCGTGATGGAGGGTAGGCGTGGTGAAGGTAAGCATGATGGAGAACAGGTTTTATGTAGTGCAATCGAGGTGGATGGTAAGCTTGTGAAGGCGCGAGAGGGTTGGCATAGTGGACTCGGAATTCGTGGAGGGCGCGGGAGAGCAAGCATGGTGAAGGACGCCGGAGAGTAAGAGTGGGGCGAGCGGGAAGGTAGGTGTGAAGGTAGGCACGGGAGGAACTGATGTTTAAGGGAGCAGGAGGGAAGGCGTGGTAGGTGGAGGGTGCGGGAGGGTAGGCGTGGCGGCGGCCACCGCCGCACCTGTCTCGCGGCTTTGTTTACAAACAACCACTCCCCCTCCTCCATGACCTCCCTTTGTCCCATGTAATATCACATATTTCTTTACCTTCCAGAGGTAAAGGTCTACCATTTCGACGTGCTTACATAAATCCTGGTAAGATCCATTAGACGAAGGAAGTCCAAGATGACAACTGTTAATAATGAGGCAGTATAACCACAGGTAATTACGTGGCGAGCAACGGAGCAGCATACTCACTCGTCTCCATCCGGACAGATGCCAGTATTCTCGTCGAATTTGTTGCAATAAGCGTCTGGCGAATAGTTAAACGTGCCATCTCTTCTTCTGATTGGCCTACGTCGACGCTGGTTTAGAAAATGCCAATGGAAACAAGTATATGGACGATGCTGTGTACACTTGTGTTGGAGGAAGAGCGTACATTGCTCCACGCGAAATTCCTTCAAATATCTGGAAAGAAGTGCGCGAAGTAAGCACAATAAACACAAAATCACACACTGCACCAAATTTTCCTGATATTCACATATATCATCACTATTATCACGAGCACATACGTATAATGTATTGGTTTCTCTGTCTGAGATGCCCACAGAACTTTGCTGTCTTGAGACTTCATTTTGTTTGTTTTCGTGAAACTGCGCAGAGGGTTGGCGCAGCCCATGACGTCATAATGGACAAAACAACTGAACGTACAACTTACAGCCGGAATTTTTTCATTTGTGAAATTCATCTTAAGCTTTAAGAGAATTTGAAAAACTTCGTAGTAATTTGAAAATTACATATTTCATTACGAACAAGCAGAAAATTATTTTACTTCTCTATTGTAAACACGATACTATTGATTTTAAGCTTGCAAGGCGGGAAGCGGAGGAATTGCGTCTCTGGGTCATGTCCCATGTTTACTATTGAGACAAGAGTCGTAACAGAAAAGTTATGGCTCCTATAACCAACACAAGATTCATTATCTAAAATGATATCATGCCGACAGTTTCCTTCCTGCCATGATATTATCTCCATAGTTATGCGGGCTTTGGAAAATGTCCCGAAGTATGCAAACGTCTTGCAATCCAAACAAAGGATGTCTTTAAAAGCAGGTCAGTCAGAATGAGTGGAAGGAATTACTTTAAGACATATAGCTACTTCACTTTTGCTGTGATACAACGAGAGTTTATCTTCCAATATATTAAATCAAAATATACAATTCATGGCAACTCGTGTGATGGAGTAGAGTCAATGGGTTCGGCAGAGTACATGAGTGGCCTCGCCAGGCTTCCTGTAGTTTTTGTGACCAGAAATGTTTATTAAACTAAGGTTATCGAGACGTGAGTCATCTAAGTACATCTTTATGCAATTTGTATAATTTTTTGTCGGTAAATATAAACACAGAATTCTGACAAGTTGGCGCAGTAATAAGCAATGTAATGCTAGGTGGTAACTTTCTCTACTACAACTAGCTACACGACCCTCCCTTCATTCGTCATTGGCTACATTCGTATTGACTGTATATGGACCTAGAATAATCTTAAACATCAGGGAAAGATAAAGATTTTTCAATTCGTCGTTGTAACTTGACGTTAACGGCGTTAATGAACCTGGCAGCTGATAGGCCAAATATCCATCCAAGAGCTAGTGTGGATGGTTAGGTTTATCTTGAAGACATTGCCCAGTCCCAACCACGGTTAGGTGTCGACGTGCTCAAAGCAGCGCTCTACACGAGCGATTTGTAAATGTAATCGTGGTCAAGTTCAGTTTGAATAAAGATATAGATTTGATTATCAAGAGAAAATGGACACCGTCCACATTATAGAGTTGCCTGCATCTCGAGACTATCAGTTTTATCAGACTACACATGAAAGTACTAAACAACAGTGCTAGCTCCTGCGGGTGGCCTTGAACCTATCTAGAATAATTTTGGGGTTATGTGACAAGAACCATCTGCACTTTATTACATTTTAACCACATACTCATCTTCACTGCACTCTCATCTTCACTATACCTTTATGTTAACTATGAACTTATTGTGTGATTGATTAATCTAATGTCTTCACTTCACCATTATCTTCACCATAACTACACTCATATCTTCACCTTACCTTCATATTCATTGCACCATCATCCTCTCTGTACACACAATCGCTATACTCGTAGGGGATAGATAAGAAAATATCTTCATTACACTCATATTTACTACACTCATCTTTACACCCATGCAATCATATCCTTTACCATGGCTACACCCTCTATCTTGAAAACACATGTGTACGAGTAGGAAGAGAGGAGGGTGAATGGCTTCAAGTGAAGGTTAGTCTGTGGCAGGGGTGTATGTCACCATGGTTGTTCAATTTGTTTATGGATAGGATGGTGATGGAGGAGGGTGGATATATTGGAAATATGATATTTCAGGATATGTGGTGTGAGGTGGTTTGATCGAGTAAGTAATGAAAGGGTAAGAGAGATGTATGGTAATGAAAGGAGTGTGGTTGCAAGAGCTGGTTGGGTGTGCTGAAATGGTTCGGATATATGGAGAGAATGAGTGAGAAAAGTTCGACAAAGAGGATATATGTGTCCGAAGTGGAAGGATCAAGGGAAATGTGGAGAGCGAATCGAAGGTAGAAGCATAGAGTGATTTTTTCTTTTTTTGAGCTGTCGGGGCCTGAACATGCATGAAGGTGAAAGGTATGCACAGGATGGAGTGAATTGGAACAATGTGGTTTATTAGGGTTCGACGTGCTGTCAGCGGACTGAACCAAGAGATGCTACATGTGTGGGTAAACCATGGAAAGGTCGGTGGGGCCTGGATATGGATAGGGAGCAGTGGTTGCGGTGCATTATTCAAGACAGCTGTTGTATGGATGTGAGAAGATGTGGCCTTTCCTTCGTCTGTTCCTAGCGCTACATCGCTATCACGAGAAACAGCGATCAAGTACAAAAATGAGAGAGAGAGAGAGAGAGAGAGAGAGAGAGAGAGAGAGAGAGAGAGAGAGAGAGAGAGAGAGAGAGATTACTTGCTTATGAGTATCTTGAAAGATTTTGCCAAGAAGCAGAAGCAGCGAGTAGCGGTCGTCACAGAAAAATCTAGGATCACAAAGGAGTCGTGTGAGTTACGCGTTGTCAAGTGTTATGTGTGTGTGTGAAATGGAGAGACTCTATACTTGTGGAATGAAACCCAGAAATCCACGTGGGGGTGAGGCAGAAAAAAAAAGTAGGGGCAGCTCCCCGGGGAGAGAATGAAACTTGACAGCGACTGAAGTGCTAGCTTACAGTAAGCGTAGTTGTTGTTAACTCTTCTGATGAGGCGGTTGGTGTTGATAACATAACCTACCTAGTCGGTGGCTGCCTACCACCTGATGCCTATGAGAGAGAGGTAAATTTTTTCCTGAAATTGGCAGAAGGATAAGATCATATCAGAGAAAGTTTTGCTTCTGCATTTTAATAAACACTCATACATTTTTTTGCAATTGTGCTATGTTACACTTTCTTCTCTGGCGATACAGCTCCGTTTTTGTTTATTGTTCCAGCCAGAAACACTAGTTGAAGTTGAACATGACATGTACAGTGTTGAAAGAGAAGACCACACATCATTTTCCAATTAAACACATCATAATAAATGCCTTAATCGACTAATACTTTTATTATTTTAGTGAAAAAAATTATAATTACAGTGAACTTTATCTACATCATCCCAGCTTACAATTAGCGCTATATAGAGTTTCAATTTTTTGGATAATGTTGTCATTACTCATAATATTCGTCGACTCGAACGTTAAATCCATCAGCTGATTCTTCCAGGTATAAACAAACGTGGCGGAAGTGAATATGGGGAAACACATCATCCAACTTCTGCTTGTCTTACAACAGTAAGTAGATAATGATTATATTAATGTACTTTTAACAAGCATTCAGAAAACAATACAAACTGTAATGTTATAAACATTTTCAGAAATTTTATTTCAAAACAAAGAGCACTTACAAAGTTCCTGCCATTAGTATTGACATTCCATTATTTAACATGTTAGTATGAAGCTCATAAGAATTTCACATATTTTGAGGTATTTTGTAAACGTTTTTGTCTCATGATTGTAACAATACTATCGGTATGCGAGTTAAAATCTGTTTAGATGTGCCACATTTCTTTAGCACACATTGCTCCATATATCACTAGGACAGCCCACCACTTTTGTACCACGGACTTTGTTTTCCGTACCTCCATGTCTCACATCTGTACCACTAGGATAGTGTAGTTTCTCGCCTGGTTACCACAAGGAAATCACCTCCTTGTACCCTCAGTACACATTATTATGAGAACCCGAACACCATGAGTTACTGCTTGCTTGTTTTGCTTCTTTATTGAATTAATCAGTCTCGGTAAAGTTTTCCATGTTTGTAGACTTAAAACTATCACTGTTCACTAAACATACGTACATGCCCACAAGATGATTGAATTGACCTTCTAAAACAATTCTACATATAAATAATTATCAAATAGATAATATGATTGTTTTTCTTGATTTTCATCAATGTTGTATTGTGATTTTTGTCGTGATTTATAGTAATTTTTTGTGTGAAGTTTAGTTAGGGATATTTTTTTGATTGACGTTAAGATTATTAGAAATTTAGTATTTTTATGTTTAAGAAATGAGAAGAACGAAGAGTGAGGGGACGAGAGTTGCTGGGTTGTGTGGGGTGTAGCCAGTCTGGTACCAGGCACAGCTGCCAGAAGACATGGTGTGTGATCTGTGGTTGTGTTGCTCATACTGGCTTGTACAGCACTGGATGTGATGGTGCTCACACCGGGGTAGTACAGCACAGGATATGGTACTGACTGTGGGGGTGTTACGTTGGAAAATATTGTGGTCGTACTGGGGTGATACATTAGAAGGTGAGGTGGTATTGTTGATTCTCGGGTAGTGCGTAGGAAGGTAAGGCGGTCATACTGCAGTGGTATATTGAAAGGTGTGGTAGTCACACTGGGGTGGTACGTTGGAAGGTGTGGTGGTCCCACTGCGGTGGCACTTTGGAAGGTGTGGTGGTCCCACTGGGGTGGCACGTTGGAAGGTGTGGTAGTCACACTGGGGTGGTACGTTGGAAGGTTTGGTGGTGGTGATGGTGGGCTAGGTGTTCATCCTTCACATATTTGCCAGGATGATCGTTATCAGTCTCTTGTCGCTGGTAGCACTGGGTTTGCTTGTGTGGGTGCTTCCAACACTGGGGATGCTTACAGCCCTGGGGAAGAGGAGGGGAGGAGTTGGCCAGCTGGTGGTGCTGGTAACACTGGGGGTGCTGGCAAGGCAGGTTAGGGGAGATGCTGGCCAGCTGGGAGCGTAAGATTGAGGTGTGTTGGTGTAGGCATGTCCCTGCTAGACATGGAGAGGTAGCACATTTCTCTGTGTCTGATGATGAACTTGTTGTGAGACGATTGTGAACGGGGAGGGTGCAGACCGAGTCATTCTCGCCACCGGTGTCGTAGCAGCAGCAGCAGCAACAGCAGTAGCAGCAGTAGGTGCAACAGTCCTTGCAGCCACCTGCATCAGCCACAGGGGTGCTGCTGCTGTTCCGAGAAAGCTTGCCGGGCGTCCGGGGTAGAGAGCTGTACTGCCTTACGTTGTGAGAGGTGGGGATCTGCCAGTTGTCCGACCTGGGGAACGTCTCTCGTACCCCGTGGGCATCACTCCTGCCCCAGGACGCACATCTACCATGGGTCAAGGGCAGATTGTTGCTCCGGGGAAGGGTTCCACTCCCTCGGGGATGACCGGAGGACCAGGCCTCGGCCCACCAGACGTCCTTCTCTAGGTGCCCTAGGGAGCGTCCACTCCAAGGCTGTGAGGGACGCCGTCCTGTCTGCCGGCCGCCTTGAGTCCAGGCGCTACCCTGCTGGGGTGGTGGTTGCCTATTTTTGTGCTGGGGTGAACCCTGTAGTTCCGTCTGCTGGGGTCGCGTTGGTAGGCCCGTGTGCTGGGGTGTTGCTGGTAGGCCCGTGTGCTGGGGTGTTGCTGGGAGGCCCTTCTGCTGGGGTGATGAGTGTGGGGTCATGTTATGAGGGCCCTGCGTCCCCCAGTCAGACAGGTTGTGGCAGGTGTGGTGGTGGTAGTCAGCGGGCAGCTCCTGGTACCTGGTGTGGTTGCAGTGTGCGAGCGGCTGGTACTCCAGCAGATACTGTCCTCCCGTCCTGCTGGTCACAATGTAAACACCTACGTTAGTATACAGTAAACCAAGCAATTAAGCAGCTGCATGCAAGCGTATGTTATAGATGTCCGGTACGTGTGCGTATATGTTACCCATGAAACAGTTATATGTCTGTTTGACAAGTGTATGTATACTTAGTGGGATAGATTCTTTTCAGAGGGGATAGGGATGAGCCATCCTTCACTGACAAATGTTACAGAGAACAAGCATCCATAACTCCTCTGCCTGTTGAGTGGCGCCCCCTCTTCAAGTGGCGCCCAGGGCACCTGCCTTACCCCAGATACGCCACTGGTTTGTCCCAATTTACGTCAAAGTATGGGAAAATTTACAAATGAAGAGCGTGTATCCGAAAACATGTTTAGCTCGTTGACTTGACGACTGTTGTTATATAATTTAGAATTACTAACATATTAGTTCATAGTCTCTTTACTGGTTAGTGTTATTAATTGACATAATTTAAATTTGAGGGAGAAATTTGAGTTAGTAAATACTAAGTTTCGATTCCCATTATCTGGGAATTATTTGAAATGCAACGATGTTATTCGGACGTGTTTCATTTCGCCAATCATCACCAACCTGTCGAGTGCATTTCACCTTGATAAAAAGTAAAGTAGTTTTGTTGTCGTTAGTGTCCCTCTAATGGGAATTTTTTCTCTCCACTGTCCTCTTTATTCGAGGTATAGTCCTCATCTCGTCCAAAACAACCAGCTACGTACGTTCGGCAATTTTGGCTGCTCAGCCTGTGTGCCGCGCCAGCCTTCTCCATAATCCCCACAGTTTGTAGTAAGCATTCATCGTGTACGATTTGCACGTTTCTGGAATCCACAACAATCGGATATTGTTGTTAAGAATGAAGATGATGATAATGAACGGTTTGTTGATTTATGGCAGCCATTCGGCTGACAACACACCGTAGAGGTGTTCCGTAGAGACGTGGGAGGTTAGAGTAGCCAGGTATGTAATCATAACAGAGCTTAAGATCAAGGTTGGGCCAGATGTTCCCAGGATGTGGTCAAGTGCATGACTGAGGGACATGTACTACATCATCAGAGTAGCAGGTTTACTGCCGGGGTGTCAGATAAACGCCATGGTTTGTACATGATGCACTTAGTGGTAATCAGTTGAACTAATGGGTCGTTAGGTGTAGACTGTGTTACGGTGATAAGGGAGTTGACCTGCCTCATAGTTCCTGTGTGTGTGTGTGTGTGTGTGTGTGACTGACCTGAGGGTCGTGGGTGCACGGCAGGCCAGGTTGTGGGGCTCCGTCACACTACACCACCTTCCCCTCCCCAGCCGACTCTTGTGACGCCACTCACGCTGTGGGGGGGAAAACAGAGCCAACACTTAGATCACCCATCCTACCTGCCCCTGCCAACACTTAGATCACCCATCCTACCTACCCCTGCCAACACTTAGATCACCCATCCTACCTACCCCTGCCAACACTTAGATCACCCATCCTACCTACCCCTGCCAACACTTAGATCACCCATCCTACCTGCCCCTGCCAACACTTAGATCACCCATCCTACCTACCCCTGCCAACACTTAGATCACCCATCCTACCTACCCCTGCCAACACTTAGATCACCCATCCTACCTACCCCTGCCAACACTTAGATCACCCATCCTACCTACCCCTGCCAACACTTAGATCACCCATCCTACCTACCCCTGCCAACACTTAGATCACCCATCCTACCTGCCCCTGCCAACACTTAGATCACCCATCCTACCTACCCTTGCCAACACTTAGATCACCCATCCTACCTACCCCTGCCAACACTTAGATCACCCATCCTACCTACCCCTGCCAACACTTAGATCACCCATCCTACCTACCCCTGCCAACACTTAGATCACCCATCCTACCTACCCCTGCCAACACTTAGATCACCCATCCTACCTGCCCCTGCCAACACTTAGATCACCCATCCTACCTGCCCCTGCCAACACTTAGATCACCCATCCTACCTACCCCTGCCAACACTTAGATCACCCATCCTACCTACCCCTGCCAACACTTAGATCACCCATCCTACCTACCCCTGCCAACACTTAGATCACCCATCCTACCTACCCCTGCCAACACTTAGATCACCCATCCTACCTACCCCTGCCAACACTTAGATCACCCATCCTACCTACCCCTGCCAACACTTAGATCACCCATCCTACCTACCCCTGCCAACTCGTAGATCACCCATCCTACCTACCCCTGCCAACTCGTAGATCACCCATCCTACCTTCCCCTGCCAACACTTAGATCACCCATCCTACCTACCCCTGCCAACACTTAGATCACCCATCCTACCCCTAGTAACCTCACCAGGCATTAGGGACAAGTACCGGCACCCTGCGAGGCAGTGTGGCCAGGTACTAGGTCCTCGCCAGGTACTAACCTGTGGTGTATGTGTGTGTGGTACGGAGAAGGTAGATGTTAAAGAGTAGGGTACCTTGTGCCAGTAGATGTAGAGGAAGATGGCGGCCGTGCCAGCTGCCTCGGTGGTGATGAACCCCAGCAGGAGGAGCAGGAAGCACCAGCCGTACGAGTAGGTGAAGAGTGGCGGCTGCAGTGTTGAGCCGGGCCGCAGCTTGTCCCCCAGCAGCGCCTTCAGCGTGGCGATGTACACTACCACCCCGACCAGCATCACCAGCCCTGCAACACCCACCTGGTCAGTCTGGCCTCCCGCAACATGCCAGACCTGGGGAGCAGGTTCGACATGACCCGGGAGGACATAGGGCAGGTTCGCCATGACCTGGGAGGGCCTAGGGCAGGTTTGCCATGACCCGGGAGGGCCTAGGGCAGGTACGCCAAGACCCGGGAGGGCCTAGGGCAGGTTCGCCATGACCTGGGAGGGCTTAGGGCAGGTTCGCCATGACCCGGGAGGGCCTAGGGCAGGTTCGTCATGACCTGGGAGGACCTGGGACTCACCTGCTACGACGAAGGTGACGCCGGAGATGAAGGTCAGGAAGCGTCGCCTCCTGCAGAAGTGGCCGTTGAGGCAGAGCAGCTCGGCCACGGCCAGCAGCGCCGCCGCCGTCAGGAAGAACCCCACCGACTTGAGCACCGTGTCTGCCGCCCCCCAACACAGGAAGAAAACGGAGGAAGTGAAAAACATAGAACATGGAAAATGGTTTACATAAAGAAAGCGATGGTCAAGATGACCAGAAAACGGGAAGTGTAGGACCATTAAAAAACTGAAAGATGTCAGTTGAGGGAGAGTGTTGATAATAGAAAATGGTGAGATGTAGAACTGATATGTAGACGTAACATTAAGAAAGAAATTCAGTGGATCATTATGAAAATCAGTGGATCATTATGAAAATCAGTGATAATTATGAAAATCAGTGATCATTATGAAAAGAATATGACAGGTGCCCTGGGCGCCATTTGAAGGGGGCGCCACTCAGCAGGTTTGGTTTTTGACCAATGTTGCCCAGTTGACATTTTTAACGTTTTGGTTTTGTGAGATAAAAAAGAAACTCGCCTACTTTTCAACTATAGTAATATTTTGCTACTATCAGTTGCATTACCGCTTCTACGTTACAATTTTGATCAAATAAGTCTTTTAAGCCTTTAAAATTTTATATAGATTTAAATTTGGCCTAACTCTTCAACAGTTTATAATTACACTGTATATATTCTTACATACATCCAATGTATGTACATTTCTCATCAAGCCAGGGGCGCAGTTTCAGTGCTTGCCGTATGCGCTATTTCCCATGTCTCCTGAATAGTTACGGGCATTTTTTTTTTTTTGCTCAAAATTCTATTTGTTTCAAAACTGAAAGATGAGATATTCAAATACTTCCATACTTGAAGTAATCATGGAAAATATATCATAATGCTCTCAGTTACCGATACATACCCCGTAAATGCGATGCTAACGAACAGAAAATATTTGAAAATTGACCTCGTTTAATTGCTTAATTGAATGTCATAAAGATGGCAAAACGATATTTTAACACCAGATGTGTATTCAGCATGAAAAATACTTCTTTTATTGAGTTTTTAAAGAAAATCTATTTTTTCTGAGTAAAGTCTCAAAAATTGAAGGTAATAGTTCAGGGTATTTTTTAGCTACAAAAACTTTTTGTTTCAAAAATTGAAACATGAGAACTGTGACCTGGCATCATAAGCTAGGGCTGAGAGCAGTGACCTGAGCTGACCTAAGGGTGAGAGGAGTGACCTGGGGTGACCAGCTGGTACTCACGGGGGATGGCCATGGTGGCGTCCAGAGGGTCTGGGCTGTAGGCCTCCTTGGGGAAGTAGTCGATCCTGGAGCAGCGAAACTCTGTCTTGCCCACTGTGGGGGGGAGAGGGAGGGAAGGTCGTGAGTGTGGTGTTCGGGTAGTGGTTCCTGAAGGAGGCATGGCTGGCTGGGGGCCGTGGGCCATCATCATGTGGCTAACACCACCCGCTATGTTGACCCACAATATAAAACTCTCCTGCCTCACACTTACACCCTTCACAACCAGCCACACGCAGCTATAACAATAACCATGGTATCATTACAACCCGCAGCAGGTATGGTCAGGCTTCCGTTCATTGTACAACTCTCCTCTGTTAATGCTAATTACCTGAGACACTTGTACATTTCCATCATTTGCATATCTTCAACCAATATTGATACACTGTTCGGTTTTACCCGAGCTGAGTAGTTTTGCTTCCATATCTGTCTTGTGCGTATCCGGTGCATAGGAAATATCATACCCTAGTGCATAGAAAGTATCATACCCTGATGCATAGAAAATATCATACCTTGGTGTATAGAAAGTATCATACCCTGGTGTATATAAAATGATATACTTTGGTGTATAGGAAGTTTTGTCTGTATCTGTCATGGTGATGGAGGTATGTCACACATCCACAGAGGCAGTTGTGTTCGTTCAGTCACGTTCCTGAACCATGCATGTGTCACAACCACTGCAGTCAATGTGGTGGGCATGTGTGGTAGGGAGGCAGACGTCTGGTGGAGAGGAGTCAGGCATGGGGAGGGAGGCAGACGTCTGGTGGTGGGGAGTTAGGAATGGGGAGGCAAACATCTGATAGAGTGGGAGACGGCTAATGGGAAGGGGGAAAGAGGGACGTCTGGTGGGGAGGTGGACGTCTGGTGGGGGAGGTGGACGTCTGGTGGGGAGGTGGACCTCTGGTGGGGAGGAGAACGTCTGGTGGGGGAGGTGGACGTCTGGTGGGGGAGGAGGACGTCTGGTGGGGAGGTGGACGTCTGGTGGGGAGGTGGACGTCTGGTGGGGGAGGAGGGCGTCTGGTGGGGGAGGTGGACGTCTGGTGGGGGAGGTGGACGTCTGGTGGGGGAGGTGGACGTCTGGTGGGGGAGGAGGACGTCTGGTGGGGAGGGGGAGACGTGTTCTGGCCGGGGAGACTAACCTTCAGTGACACAGAGAGTGAAGAGGCCGCTGACGGTGCACTTAGTGAGGTACTCCACCCTGGAGGAGCCGTTCTTGTAGGAGGGGTTAAGGATCCGCTCTTCGGAAGTCAGCCAGGCGTTGCCGCTAATGGCCGTCAGGACGCTGACACCGCTGACACAGGCGGCCACGGGCGTGCCCAGCCAGAGGACGTGTACGGTAGCGTCCAGGCTGAGCATGTTGCCAGTCCTGACCCAGCCTAGGCCGTACCCTGTGCTGAGGGAGAGACTTGTCCCCTCTGGATGGTAGCTGATGGTGTTAGTACACACCGTCCTGAGTCGCCATCCTCCCGCTGCTGCCTCTCTCCCTCACTGGTCGACCATCCCAGGTGCGCCTGGCATACTCCAGCAGTGTTTCCCCAAGTTGTGGTGAACGTATGGCTTCCTTCGCACGGCACAGGACCCTTGCAACGATCAAGGACCTTCGCAACACTTACTTCCCTCACACAGCATTCAGGACTCTGAGAACGAGTGGCCCTAGCACCACATATGGCCCTGGAACACACGCAGGGTCCTCAAGAACACCTGCCGAGACAAGGTAAACACAGGTGAGGGTGTGTGTGTGTGTTGGTGTGTTTGTGGAGTGAAGATCAGAAAAGCAGCCGAGTGACAATAGAAGTATAGAGGTTGTAGAACCCACACGCGTACTGACCTCCACACGACCTAACCCGGTGTATGGGGGCCAACCACACCTGGACAACACGTATGAACAACTTCCACACAGGGTCTCTCCTTCCACACAGGGTCTCTCCTTCCACACAGGGTCTCTCCCTCGCCAACATGTGTTGTCAATATCTGGTCGGCTCTTTATTGACTTTCATGAATTACTCGGAAGAATATCATTGACTAAGTGAGATCGCCGCTAGACTTGAACACGTTCAAGTTATCAAAATGGTTAGTTTCTTCCTTAAGGCCACCAGTTGATGAGATATCAAATTGTGATATTATAAGCAAATGTAGATCTAGTTAACAGACTTGATACCCTGTGAGTCAGTTATGATTTTCCGACGTGTACATTTTCATTTGTTACTGTTAAAAAAAAAAGTTCTAGTTGACGACCTATTGGCACATATGCTGGAGTCTTCATGTCTCAGCCATACCTTCTGGCCTGCGTCTCTCTCTCTCTCTCTCTCTCTCTCTCTCTCTCTCTCTCTCTCTCTCTCTCTCTCTCTCTCTCTCTCTGAGAAGAATAGTCTTATACATCAAGCAAGACGTGCGGTGAGCCCCGCCATTTTGGCTAAATCTTGTCGTATGTACTCGTAGGTAGATAGTCTCTCTCTCATATATATATATATATATATATATATATATATATATATATATATATATATATATATATATATATATATATGGCTGCAGGAAACAACAGACGCGTGAAACAAGGAAGCAACGTATCTCGTCATATGAACTTGTCGTGATAGATAGTAAGGAGGTAGATAGGTAGATAAGTAAGGTAGATCGGCAAGTAGGTAGGTAGATAAGTAAGGTAGATCGGCAAGTAGGTAGGTAGATAGGTAAGTAGGTAGGTAGATAAATAAGAAGGTAGATAGGTAAGTAGGTGGGTGTTTGTATTGACCTGCACATTAAGCCTCACACTAGAAGCTGTTGGTCATGGCAGCAGTTACCTACCCTGCAGCAGTACTGGAAGAAAGTAATGACCTGTTCTTCCTCTGGTGTGAGCCAGGTCTGTCTTACCAGTCCCCCAAGCCCAGCCACACCCACCCAACCCTACCTCTCCTCTTCCACTAAGTCATCCTCCATTAAGTCTTCTTCTACTGGGTCCTTTTCCACTGGGTCCTCCTTCATTGGGTCCTCCTCCATTGAGTCCTCCTCCACTGGATCCTCTTCCACTGGGCCCTCCTCCACCATCTTGGGTGATTAGAAGCAGCGCCATTATGGAACACCACCTCATTACTTCCACCAGAAACACAAAACACAAGATTGATCGGCCACTCATCACTAGTGGCCCGGGGTTTGTGTTGCCAGAACACTATCTTAACTGGGTTAAGACGGGAGCATCGCAACACACCAGGCCAGCAGGCTCATTACCATAATGCAAGTTGAAAAAAGAAAAAGCCTTTACCACAGGTGGCCTCGGCCATTGGCTCTCGGTGGTTGTGAGAATAAATGGCTCAGCGGAGTTCGGTACCGGTGTGAGGGCCGCGCCACACAGCGGCTACTTACTCTCCCGTCAAGATATAGATAAACACTTGATCAGATCCAGCCTGAAGTATATCCTAACAACGTTGTAGGAATGATGGGAGGGTGTGTGAAGGAGGGAACAGCTCTGCACCAGGTTACCTGCCCAGACAACTGAGAAACGCAATTCCCGTTTGTGATCAGTTTACAGTGGCACTTACCCTCAGTCTGTCAGCGTTGATGGTACCCGCAGGTAGCTTACTGTAGGAACATTGATGCCACCAGTAGGTTACTTGTTCCAGTAGCATTGATGACACCATCAGGAAGTGCATGGCTAACTTTCTCCCAACACTTTCTGGCGACAGGATCGATTTAGCCTGACAACCTAAGGTCACACATTGTACGGGTCGAAATGGATTTTTCTTTTTCAATTCTAAAGTCTGTTATTCTCCAAGTGGATATAGAAATAAAGCATTATATATATATATATATATATATATATATATATATATATATATATATATATATATATATATATATAAAAAACTGGAGGAAGTGAAGTGTTTTAGATATCTGGGAGTGGATCTGTCAGCGGATGGAACCATGGAAGCGGAAGTGGATCATAGGGTGGGGGAGGGGGCGAAAATTTTGGGAGCCTTGAAAAATGTGTGGAAGTCGAGAACATTATCTCGGAAAGCAAAAATGGGTATGTTTGAAGGAATAGTGGTTCCAACAATGTTGTATGGTTGCGAGGCGTGGGCTATGGATAGAGTTGTGCGCAGGAGGATGGATGTGCTGGAAATGAGATGTTTGAGGACAATGTGTGGTGTGAGGTGGTTTGATCGAGTAAGTAACGTAAGGGTAAGAGAGATGTGTGGAAATAAAAAGAGCGTGGTTGAGAGAGCAGAAGAGGGTGTTTTGAAATGGTTTGGGCACATGGAGAGAATGAGTGAGGAAAGATTGACCAAGAGGATATATGTGTCGGAGGTGGAGGGAACGAGGAGAAGAGGGAGACCAAATTGGAGGTGGAAAGATGGAGTGAAAAAGATTTTGTGTGATCGGGGCCTGAACATGCAGGAGGGTGAAAGGAGGGCAAGGAATAGAGTGAATTGGAGCGATGTGGTATACAGGGTTTGACGTGCTGTCAGTGGATTGAATCAAGGCATGTGAAGCGTCTGGGGTAAACCATGGAAAGCTGTGTAGGTATGTATATTTGCGTGTGTGGACGTGTGTATGTACATGTGTATGGGGGGGGGGGGTTGGGCCATTTCTTTCGTCTGTTTCCTTGCGCTACCTCGCAAACGCGGGAGACAGCGACAAAGTATAAAAAAAAAAAAAAAAAAAAAAAAAAAATATATATATATATATATATATATATATATATATATATATATATACATATATATATATGCTGCAATAAGGAGACAGTAAGAGTGAAAAACAAAGGATGGAAGGCAGGGAGATGTGTGGAGATAATGTCAGCTGCCACAGTGTTTGTAGTGTTTGTGACGGCCGTTTAGATGGAGGCAGACTGGCTGGCTGGCTGGCTGGCTGGCTGGGAGTACCCAGCCAGCCAGCCAGCCAGCCTCCCTGCCTGAGTCCCAGTCCACACCACCAGTAATGGCTCGATCCTCTGTCGGGTTGACGATCTTGTGCATCTGGCACCCGTCACATATTAACTTGGGAGTGTCGTACCGCACGGCTCCTGGGACCAATGTGTGGTTAAATACGTCTCGTGCAGTCGTCAGCGCTCTCATGAGGAAAGTTACAGTAATGTCCGGCGTGGCGTGCATCACTCGCCACCATGTGAGGAAACCTCTCAACTCCGTGAGCGGGTCGGCGCCGGCGGGGCCTCACAGTGGCGCTACTAGCATAGGAACGGGCGAGCTTCACTAGCCTGACCACTGCAGCAGTAGTACCAGGGGGGAATTGAATGGCGAGGGCTAGTAAGTGGCAGTGTGTGTCTTGCCAACTGGGAGTAGTGGTACACTACCTCAGCTGGTGGTGGAGCGGTACACTACTCCAGCTGGTGGTAGTGGTACACTGCTCCAGCTGGTGGCAGAGCGGTACATTACCCCAGCTGGTGATGATACAGTTGATTAGGAGTCAGGTGGTGGGACAGGTGGCCAAGTAAGTCTGAGTGGCTCCTCATCACCGTAATTATTACCGCAGCACAAGTCTCCTCAGGGGCCAGAGTCGTCTGGTGTGAGGGCTGAGATGTGTCGGTGTGAGGGCTGAGGTTGGTCTGGTGTGAGGGCTGAGATGTGTCGGTGTGAGGGCTGAGGTTGGTCTGGTGTGAGGGCTGAGATGTGTCGGTGTGAGGGCTGAGGTTGGTCTGGTGTGAGGCCTGAGATGTGTCGGTGTGAGGGCTGAGGTTGGTCTGGTGTGAGGGCTGAGATGTGTCGGTGTGAGGGCTGAGGTTGGTCTGGTGTGAGGGCTGAGATGTGTCGGTGTGAGGGCTGAGGTTGGTCTGGTGTGAGGGCTGAGATGTGTCGGTGTGAGGGCTGAGACCCGCAGCCCCCGAGGCCCTTCCTGTATATCCCTTCAGTTCTGCCGTCAGGTTTAATACGTTTGTCTGTTGGCTGTCATCACACCTGAAGGGGAGGATTTCCAGTCCCCCCAGCTCCCACCCCCTTTTAGTCGCCTTCTACCACATGCAGGGAATACGTGTGAAGCATTTTTTCTCCTCTATCCCCCGGGATGATATATATATATATATATATATATATATATATATATATATATATATATATATATATATATATATATGGTGAAATCGCAATTCAGGAGTTGCTAGCCATTTAACTTGTAATATTTCTCTATATGTGGCTCGACATGTATCGTGGAGACCATCCACATTTTGAATGAAATTATCTGAACTACTGAATCGCCATTTCGATTTCGCCTTCGTAAGTATCATCACGGACAAGTATGATCAACATATCATCCTTGTATGCTATGTATGTTTGTGTGTGATAATGTATTAGGTTGGTGTGTGTCAACAATAACCTGCGACACGGGGGTCTAAGCCCCTGGCCTGGTGCCTTCCCTCCTCGTGAGGCTGATCCCCTCTTGACCCACACATCAGGTGGCGGCACCTCAAGAAATCTGGAGCCTTTGGCGGGACTGGTGATCCCTGGGTTAAATAAGAAGACTGTTGAGGAGGACTGATGACGTGTCCCACATCCCAGTGTCCCACACCTCAGTGTCCCACACCCCAGTGTCCCACGCCTCAGTGTCCACCCCACGTGTCCCACACCTCAGTGTCCACCCCACGTGTCCCACACCTCAGTGTCCACCCCACGTGTCCCACACCTCAGTGTCCACCCCACGTGTCCCACACCCCGGTGTCCACCCCACGTGTCCCACACCCCGGTGTCCACCCCACGTGTCCCACACCCCGGTGTCCACCCCACGTGTCCCACACCCCGGTGTCCACCCCACGTATCCCCAGGGTGGGTTACCGTGCCAGTATATACATACTGTCGTTACCAAGATTTTGCGTCCGGAGCAAACGAAGAAAAGCTGTATCCGCTTACATCCAATCACTAGTTCTCATGTTTTATACAACCAGGGAACGGAATATATATATATATATATATATATATATATATATATATATATATATATATATATATATATATATATATATATATACGAACAATACTAGAGATATGTGGCGTGCAGTATACAGTGTTTGCTTTCCTCGGGCCTATAGTATACTGGGTTTACCTTCCTAGGGTCTACAGTATACTGGGTTTACCTTCCTCGGGTTTAGTCTTAATTAACAATGTCACATTAATGGCCGCCAACTTCCGGTATTGTTTTAAAGTTGATATTAATGACCTGCGACATCCCCCTCCCCTCCTACCCTCCCCCCACCTCACCAGCCTGGGACATCCCCCACCCCACCTCACCAGCCTGGGACACCAGTTCGTCCCGGACTAACATCACTGTGTGTTGCTGGCTGGCTGAGGGAGAGGAGCTGTGGGCCAGGAGTCCTTAATCAACTCTTGCTGTTTACCAACACTGGTGGCATCAGGGTGCCCTCCTGCTCCCTCCATCCATCCCTCCATCTTGTTTACGATATGGGGACACCCTTCTTCCTCCTCACACCCTCTCCTCCCCATGGATGACAGTACTGTTCATAATTATAGAATTATATGAGAGGTTGTGAGGACTGGCAGGGTGAGGTATTGTGTCAGTCACCCATACGTCGAACACAGATTCCCTCACCAGGTGATGGAGCGGATAGAAAACGGGCAGTGATAGAATATGGGAACTACTCTATTGTCTTCCATTTATTAATGTAAATAAAGAGGTCTTGAATCGTAGTATAAATATTGTGGCGGCTGAAGTGGACTGCGGCCTGGGCTTGTGTTGGTTCCTGATTGTGAGGGAGTTAAGAGGAGGCACGTCCGAGGACGCGCTGGTCCACTGGGGAACGTGGAGGTACAGGAGGAGTACACACATTGCAGGAGACGGGTCCTGCCACACCAGTGTAGGACTCCCTCCCCGTACAGGACAGGAGACGGGGCCACACCAATGTAGGACTCCCTCCCCGTACAGGACAGGAGACGGGGCCACACCAGTGTAGGACTCCCTATCCGTACAGGACAGGAGAGGGGGTCCCACCAGTGTAGGACTCCCTTCCCGTACAGGACAGGAGACGGGGCCACACCAGTGTAGGACTCCCTCCCCGTACAGGACAGGAGAGGGGGTCCCACCAGTGTAGGACTCCCTTCCCGTACAGGACAGGAGACGGGGCCACACCAGTGTACGACTCCCTCCCCGTACAGGACAGGAGACGGGGCCACACCAGTGTAGGACTCCCTCCCCGTACAGGACAGGAGACGGGGTCCCACCAGTGTAGGACTCCCTCCCCGTACAGGACAGGAGAGGGGGTCCCACCAGTGTAGGACTCCCTTCCCGTACAGGACAGGAGACGGGGCCACACCAGTGTACGACTCCCTCCCCGTACAGGACAGGAGACGGGGCCACACCAGTGTAGGACTCCCTCCCCGTGTACTGGTGTACTGGACACTCTCCTGGACATCCAGCTGAGGACGTGGCCGGGTAAACTACTGAAGTGGAGGAAGGACACCACAACCAGACAGTCCGGACCGAGAGAGAGAGACAGACAGACAGAGAGATAATGTCCTGCCTGGATGGCCATGTGCAGGAGACGCTGCTGGAGAAGGCCAGAGCCTGCAGCAGCCACCCCCCTGGACCCCAGCCGAAGCTGCACAGCGCCAAGTTATGTATTATTGTGTCTGCTGGGTCTGCTACCCCCTCACATTGTGTCTGCTGGGTCTGCTTCCCCCTCACACTGTGTCTGCCGGATCTGCTTCCCCCTCACATTGTGTCTGCTGGTCTGCTACCCACTCACACTGTGTCTGCTGGGTTCTGGTTCCCTCACACTGTGTCTACTGGGTCTGCTTCCCCCTCACACTGTGTCTGCTGGGTCTGCTTCCCCCTCACACTGTGTCTGCTGGCTCTGCTTCCCCCTCACACTGTGTCTGCTGGCTCTGCTTCCCCCTCACACTGTGTCTGCTTCCCCCTCACACTGTGTCTGCTGGGTCTGCTTCCCCCTCACACTGTGTCTGCTTGGTCTGCTACCCCCTCACACTGTGTCTGCTGGGTCTGCTTCCCCCTCACACTGTGTCTGCTTCCCCCTCACACTGTGTCTGCTGGGTTCTGGTGCTCCATCTGTACAGGAGTTGTGCGTGTTGTGAGATAGGTTGTGACAGACACGAGTCCTGGCAAGTGGCCACCCCGACACCCAACCCAGGTGTTTATCCTGGCTACAGGTTACACCTGGCGTCTGTGTGTTTCCCCCCACCCCAGCCCCAGCAGAGGCTGGCCGGGGCTGGGGGTCACGCCAGACAACCATCATGTTGGGAGACGACCACCGGAACGACCTGTCGTCACTGGCGGAGGCGACCCCTGACACCTCATCATCCCCGACCAGGGCGACCTCCCCCCTAGTTCCCAGGCCGGGTATCCCCCCAACCCCAGCCCCAGCCCCGACCCCAGCCCCAGCCCCAGCCCCAGCCCCGACCCCAGCCCAGCCCCGACCCCAGCCCCAGCCCCAGCCCCGAGTTCGGGGACTACCACCCCTCCCTCTTCCACCCCGACAGGATTCAGGAAATAGAAAACTTTTGTTTGTTCTCGAGACGATCTGTGCACCAGGCACTGTGAGGCCACCTGCTGTGTCCCACACCACCACCACCTGCTGTGTCCCACACCACCACCACCTGCTGTGTCCCACACCACCACCACCTGCTGTGTCCCACTCCACCACCACCTGGTGTGTCCCACACCACCACCACCTGCTGTGTCCCACACCACCACCACCTGCTGTGTCCCACACCACCACCACCTGCTGTGTCCCACACCACCACCACCTGCTGTGTCCCACACCACCACCACCTGCTGTGTCCCACTCCACCACCACCTGCTGTGTCCCACACCACCACCACCTGCTGTGTCCCACACCACCACCACCTGCTGTGTCCCACACCACCACCACCTGCTGTGTCCCACACCACCACCACCTGCTGTGTCCCACACCACCACCACCTGCTGTGTCCCACACCACCACCACCTGCTGTGTCCCACACCACCACCACCTGCTGTGTCCCACACCACCACCACCTGCTGTGTCCCACACCACCACCACCTGCTGTGTCCCACACCACCACCACCTGCTGTGTCCCACACCACCACCACCTGCTGTGTCCCACACCACCACCACCTGCTGTGTCCCACACCACCACCACCTGCTGTGTCCACCGTACAGTTGTGCTCAAGGATGACACTGTTGTCGTATAGCCCTGTGTGTGTGTGTGTGTGTGTGTGTGTGTGCTGGTGTATGGTGAGGGTGGGGGGGGGGGTCAGTCAGTCCTCACCTGTGTGACCCATAAGGACACAACATCCACTGTCTGGTCACGAAGTAGGAGCATCAGCCTTCATTTCTCTCCTACAACATTTTCACAACTTGTGTTGTAATATTTTCCTCCGTGTCTGTCGTCCTGGGGCGTGGGTGGGGGTGGGGGTTCCCCCTCACGTCCCCCAGAGCCTGGGGGACGTGAGGGAATCGTCGACGTTGTTGCGTCTTGGCTGGGGAGGCTGTCCCTACTGGGGGTGAGGGACTTCCTCCCCTGTGATGGAGCCCCCATCTATACCGACAAAAAACAAACGCGTCAGTATAGAGCTACACCGCCTTTAGAGACCATCCCAGTACAGTTCTCTCCTCTGTTATCGACCTTCAGACAATAATATTGAGAAATTCACCATCGACATCACCATTTTCTTCCTCATGTGTCTGGGTCAGAGTTGGTATGAGTGAGGCATAATGATATGTCAACCCTCAGCAGTTCCACCACAGGCGGGCCCCTCAAGAGTGTTACCACAGGCGGGCCCCTCAAGATTTCCACCACAGGCGGGCCCCTCAAGAGTTCCACCACAGGCGGGCCCCTCAAGAGTGTTACCACAGGCGGGCCCCTCAAGAGTGTTACCACAGGCGGGCCCCTCAAGAGTGTTACCACAGGCGGGCCCCTCAAGAGTGTTACCACAGGCGGGCCCCTCAAGAGTGTTACCACAGGCGGGCCCCTCAAGAGTGTTACCACAGGCGGGCCCCTCAAGAGTTCCACCACAGGCGGGGCCCTCAAGATTTCCACCACAGGCGGGGCCCCTCAAGAGTGTTACCACAGGCGGGCCCCTCAAGAGTGTTACCACAGGCGGGCCCCTCAAGAGTTCCACCACAGGCGGGCCCCTCAAGAGTTCCACCACAGGCGGGCCCCTCAAGAGTGTTACCACAGGCGGGCCCTCAAGAGTTCCACCACAGGCGGGCCCCTCAAGAGTGTTACCACAGGCGGGCCCCTCAAGAGTGTCACCACAGGCGGGGCCCTCAAGATTTCCACCACAGGCGGGCCCCTCAAGAGTTCCACCACAGGCGGGCCCCTCAAGAGTTCCACCACAGGCGGGCCCCTCAAGAGTGTCACCACAGGCGGGCCCCTCAAGAGTTCCACCACAGGCGGGCCCCTCAAGATTTCCACCACAGGCGGGCCCCTCAAGAGTTCCACCACAGGCGGGGCCCTCAAGATTTCCACCGCAGGCGGGCCCCTCAAGAGTTCCTGTGCCCCTCAAGAGTGTTACCACAGGCGGGCCCCTCAAGATTTCCACCACAGGCGGGCCCCTCAAGAGTTCCACCACAGGCGGGCCCCTCAAGAGTTCACCACAGGCGGGCCCCTCAAGAGTTCCACCACAGGCGGGCCCCTCAAGAGTGTTACCACAGGCGGGCCCCTCAAGAGTGTTACCACAGGCGGGCCCCTCAAGAGTTCCACCACAGGCGGGCCCCTCAAGAGTGTTACCACAGGCGGGCCCCTCAAGATTTCCACCACAGGCGGGCCCCTCAAGATTTCCACCACAGGCGGGCCCCTCAAGAGTTCCACCACAGGCGGGCCCCTCAAGAGTGTTACCACAGGCGGGCCCCTCAAGATTTCCACCACAGGCGGGCCCCTCAAGAGTTCCACCACAGGCGGGCCCCTCAAGAGTGTTACCACAGGCGGGCCCCTCAAGAGTTCCACCACAGGCGGGCCCCTCAAGAGTTCCACCACAGGCGGGGCCCTCAAGAGTTCCACCACAGGCGGGCCCCTCAAGAGTTCCACCACAGGCGGGGCCCTCAAGAGTGACAATGTATGTCGTCTTCAAGGTTTAGTAAGACATCTTGTGTTGGTGTGTGTTCATGGTAATGATACAGTCATGGTAGGTATGGTGGTAATATAACACCCGGTGTGTCAGCACAGTAACACACAGTAACACTATGGTGACATCATAACACACAGTAACACTATGGTGACACCATAACACACAGTAACACTATGGTGACACCATAACACACAGTAACACTATGGTGACACCATAACACACAGTAACACTATGGTGACATCATAACACCCAGTAAGCCAGTAGTTAAGACCCAGTAACATTTATGTAACACTTTGTATCTCATGCATGACTAAACTTCCAATACCTAACGATGAATATTCTCAGTACCACTTACCCACTACTAAATCCTTAATGGCCACTTACCCACTACTAAATCCTTAATGGCCACTTACCCACTACTAGATCCTTAACCACCTATTCAGTAATTAAAACCTTCTCTTGGAAAATGCAGCTCAGAAATCTGTATTGATTAGGAAGGTTGTGAGCTCATGTTATTATTATCAAGGTTGTTAGCTCGTTGATATTAGCAAGGTTGTTAGCGCACGTTATAATTATTAAGCAATAGCTAACTGGCAGTAATCAGTATCGGCAACATACAACATCTCGCAAATTCTCCAAACTTGAAGTCGTAAAGACATATAGATGGGCAGTATTACAGCAACTTCCTCATACTCATCACGGTAAACTATTTATGATAGCAGGAGTGAGGGAAGAGGAGAAGCTTGCACATGTGTAGCAGTAGTGTAAGTCTTATTATTGATGCTACTTCAACAAACTGGGTAGTTGGCAACGCTTACCTGGTTAGGGAGAGGGGAGGGAGGGGGTCTGTAGGAGGTGACTGGTAGTTCTACACCCAGCCAGGGGTTATGTATACCACCACCTCTACACCCAGCCAGGGGTTATGTATACCACCACCTCTACACCCAGCCAGGGGTTATGTATACCACCACCTCTACACCCAGCCAGGAGTTATGTATACCACCACCTCTACACCCAGCCAGGGGTTATGTATACCACCACCTCTACACCCAGCCAGGGGTTATGTATACCACCACCTCTACACCCAGCCAGGGGTTATGTATACCACCACCTCTACACCCAGCCAGGAGTTATGTATACCACCACCTCTACACCCAGCCAGGAGTTATGTATACCACCACCTCTACACCCAGCCAGGGGTTATGTATACCACCACCTCTACACCCAGCCAGGAGTTATGTATACCACCACCTTTACACCCAGCCAGGGGTTATGTATACCCTGTATACCACCACCTCTACACGCAGCCAGGGGTTATGTATACCTCTGTGTACCACCAGCTTTACAGCCAGCCAGGGGTTGTGTATGCCACCAGCTCTACACTCAGCCTGGGATCATGTATACCCTGTATACCACCAGATCTACACTCATCCTGGGGTTATGTATACCCTGTATACCACCAGATCTACACTCAGCCTGGGGTTATGTATACCCTGTATATCACCAGCTCTACACTCAGCCTGGGGTTATGTATACCCTGTATACCACCAGCTCTACACCCACCCAAGGGTTATGTATACCCTGTATACTAATGGCTCTACACCCAGCCTGGGGTTATGTATACCCTATATACCACCAGCTCTACACCCAGCCTGGGGTACTATAGGTACACCTTGTATACCACCACATTTACACTCAGCTTTGGAGAGTATAGGTATACTGTGTATACCGCCAGCTCTACATCTAGCCTGCGGCAGTGTAGGTATTCCCTGTAGTGTATACTGCCAGTTCTACACCCAGCCCGGGGTAGTGTAGGTATTCCCTGTAGCGTATATCGCCAGTTCTACACCCAGCCCCGGGGTAGTGTAGGTATACCCTTTATAACCAACAGCTGTATACCC
This sequence comes from Panulirus ornatus, assembly GCF_036320965.1. Lineage (NCBI taxonomy): Eukaryota > Metazoa > Arthropoda > Malacostraca > Decapoda > Palinuridae > Panulirus > Panulirus ornatus. The sequence continues at coordinate 3,291,429 of NC_092254.1, read as the reverse complement.
AGCCTAGGGTGGTGTAGGTATCCCTATATACCAACAGCTGTACACCCAGCCTGGGAGAGTGTAGGTATACCCTATATATCATCAGCTAATGGTATACACTCTACACTTGCCCTCCTACGGTCACTGCACTGGCGAGAAATAAGGTAAGGTATGGTCAAGGGTTGCGGTGGCTGGGGGTAGCGAGTGTGGTGGATAACACACGGTACCTACAGCCTTGACACGACCAACACTGACGCTGGGAAGAGCGTACGTCTCACACGACAACCCACGCCACACTGCCCGCCCGCCTGGGCGCCGCCCCGCCCCCGGCTCCTCCTCTTGCTCTCTCTCTCTCTCTTTCTCCATCGTTTTCTTTGGGTGTTCGTTTGTGACATTTTCCCCCCTCTGCCAGAGTAGGTCTCCCATCCAGCTCCTGCCGGAGTAGGTCTACCATCTAGCTCCTGCCGGAGTAGGTCCTCCACTCAGCTGCTGTTGGAGTAGGTCCCCTACCCAGCTGCTGTTGGAGTAGGTCCTCCACCCAGCTCCTGCTGGAGTAGGCCCTCCACCCAGCTCCTGCTGGAGTAGGTCTTCCACTCAGCTTCTGCTGGAGTAGGTCCTCCGCCCAGCTCCTGCTGGAGTAGGCCCTCCACCCAGCTCCTGTTGGAGTAGGTCTTCCACTCAGCTTCTGCTGGAGTAGGTCCTCCGCCCAGCTCCTGCTGGAGTAGGTCCTCCGCCCAGCTCCTGCTGGAGTAGGTCCTCCACTCATGTCAGAATAGTTCCCTCATCTCATCCTAAGGACGTCTGTGTGTGTGTGTGTGTGTGTGTGTGTGTGTGTGTGTGTGTGTGTGTTTCACTTCCCTGTGGTTAAGAAAGGAATATATATATTTCTATGAGCACGGGGAAAATGGAACACTATAGATTCCCAAGTGCACTTTCGTGTAATAATCACATCATCAGGGGAGACAAGTTTATATATATATATATATATATATATATATATATATATATATATATATATATAGATATAACAATAATGATAATAACAGTAATAATCGCCGTTTCTCGCGTCAACGAGGTAGCATTAGAAACAGGCGAAGAGAGGTCGCATTCACATGCATGATCCATTCTCGAACTGTCATGTGCAATGAGCAGGAATTCTCGCCCCTATCTACAACTATGACCGACAGAGTATTCCTGGATCCATGGTTTGTCCCGGCCATTTACATGCTCTGGTGCAGTCCATTGACAGTTTGCATACCACATCGTTCCAATTCGCTCTGTCCCGTGGACGCTTTTCACCCTCCTGCAAGTTCAGATCCTGATCACTGAAAATCTTTTTCACTCCATTTTCCATCTACAGTGTGATATATATATATATATATATATATATATATATATATATATATATATATATATATATATATATATATATATGCACAGTCACCACGGGAAAGAGAAAATTAGAAACGGTGAGAAATTTCATTTATTACATACTCAGACAGAGGATGTAGAGAAGGGTTTTAACCCGTAACCCACACACCTTTTTTTTCTGTAGGAATATAGTGCTTTATAGCTTTCCTATATCGTAAATAAAAATAAAAGATTATATTAACAATATATAAAATGTAAAAAGTTGATTATGTTGGCGTTATAGATGTTTATATAAATATATATATATGTACGTTACCCTCATGATGGCGGCCAGTAGGCAACATGAGGGTTTGTTTACATCTGTGGTGTTAGGTATATCTAGTGTTCAGGTCAGCCGGGTTTAACAGTGTTGTAATGGTATATTTATGTATTGTGTGACACACACTGACTACTCTCCTACAATCATTAACTTGACTCAAGGTAACTTATGTTTTAACTGACACGATGTGGGAGGTGGTAGCATTCACGAGTGTTGTTAACGGGTAACAATACGACTTGGTTTATGCTGGCTATACTACACTAGTTTTGGATTATGAGTGATTTTGTGCTGCAATGGTGACATAATCTTTAGAGAATGAATTGAAAGATGCAGAGTGTGGTTTGGAGCACTGTATATTATTATATAAAGTTAAATACAGACGTAGTGGTGAGGGTTATGAATGTCATGGAAAATGTGAGGTTGATTTTTATAAACGTACGTAAGACACGTGTAACATTAACAGGACTCATGATAACCTCATCATAGTCGCCCAATCACCCAAGATTCACAAATGATATGTACAATCATTAATGTCCTTTGCTGCTGGGGTCTACGTGGAATGGCTGTTTATGGCGAAGTTGGCGGTGGTGTAACCTACCGCCTGGTCTGTCTTGTGATGTATGTAAATCACTTGCCATAAGGACTAGGTCTGTAATGTAAGATATTTGATGTTTATGGTTACTTCATCAGTTCACGTGACAATCGGTTATAAGTTTGTCTTAAATATTTCGACTAGAATATTGAACATGATAAAAATCGGCTGCTAGGTAGCTTAGGTAAGTTTTACATGGAAGAAAGCTGGATTTATGTGTGTTTTATATACCTTTACATTAACCCGACATTTTGGCTGATATTCATAATCTTCACTATCGCCTCACTTAATATCATAGAATATCATCCAGATCTCGCTCTGCATCTTTTGTTCTAGTTTCGAAACACTATACTTCCATTGCAAAAAAGAGCATGTGCAAAAGTAATTTTGATGTGTAGCTTAACTGGTAGATGACCACAAGATTTGTACTCGAAACACTGGTTGTTTGGGTATTTTGACTGGTTTGATGAGTCTAATCTAACACCAGCCTCATAACAGTAGATTACATATAGGTTATCAGACTTACTGAACGCGGGTAAATGCCTTTCAGATGTTGAACATATTCCATTGTCATGTTTTAAATTTTCATGGAGAAAGTATGAAAGATCTCTGCAGTTAACTCAGGATTCCACATACTAACAGGTCTTCGTCAAACATTTGTAAACAAGAATGGAGGTTTTCACATTGAAGCATAAAAGCCAGTGTAAAGTTACTTTTGGAACATTTATTCCATTTTCATGTAATCCACAACTCTTCTGCTTTCTGTGGTACCGCCTGAGCCAGCACAAAACATCATATATTCCATATGGAAGCACCTTAGTTGATAATGATAGTAATAATGACTGCTACTAATTATTAATGTTTATATATTATGAATTTGATACCTGATATCGTATGATCTCAAGATTACCTTAATTATAAACCTTTGTCAGTCATTAATTATAAGCCTGTGTCAACCATTAATTGTAAAACTGTCAATCTCATTCCTCTACTACTCCCCATGCTTTTCTTTTTTACTCTCACCTTTTGCCATTCTGCCCCCAATTTATCCTGAAATTTCTTCAAACAGTTCATCTTTCCAAGCTCTTTTTCTTCTACCAACCTCTTTTCATGTCATTTTCTATTATATTTATGCAAGACTTCGTTGGAACTCAAACTTTCAGCTGACATGGGGAATATGCCAGGTATGTTCATATTTTGCACATGAAAATATATAATTAGTGCTTAGTAACAGTTGATGTACAGTAATTCTGAACAAGATCATAGAAGTTTTACTGTCTCACTTGTATCAGTCTGATGATGAAAATTTAATTCAGTTTAATAAAGAATTCAGTAAAGACAAATATTGTAATCTTTTTGATCGTAAAACTAAAATTTTTTCTTACAGATTTCTCATATAGAAGTTGATGTAGTTCAATGAGCCAGTTGATGTAGATGAATGTGCCAACAACCAAGGAAGACCAGAGCTTAACTGAGGAGAAAAGGACCATCTTTAACATCATTAGTCAGTACCTTCAAACCATCATGTTGAGAAATACGGTAAGGTTTGTTTCTCTCCAGGTTGGACCAGTAATGAAATGTGGTGCATGGGTGCGAGTGTACCGTCTGAGATTATCCCTTTTTGAATTCACATCTGGATTATGAGGGTCAGAATTGTGTAATGTTCAATGTTTTGATATACTGAGCAGTATGGTACATGACAATGATATTTCATGGTGAAACATAGTGGAAGTACCAGTGTTACGGTAGACGTAGGTGAGTTGTTCTGCTAGCTAGCTGGATCAGATGAGAAGTTTTGCAGATTGGTAAGTCACTTTGGTGATATGTGCTAGAAAATATTGAGGGTTAGATACAAATGACTTCAAATAGCAACAGACGATTGGGTCTTTTCAAAGGCTTAGTGTGATAGTGGATAGTATCACTTGAAGCGAATTGTTTATCAGATCGATTTTTACTTATCTATAGCACTGCTTTCAATCACTCTGATTGTTACATTATTTTTATTGAAGAAAAAGCACTCCGCTTCATTAAGGGTAGAATGTTTTTTCTGAAGTTTGTGTCCATTACAAGTGAAGTCAGATGAATCAAGTCTTAGGTAGTTTGTTAGGTCAACATCATCAAATCCTTTGATAATTTTGAATACTTGTATAAAATCCCTTTTCAACCTTTTCTTTTCTAAGCTGAATAGATTCAACTGTTTTGTTGGCTTGTGTGATTTGTTTCTCAGCCTAGGAATCATCTTGGTAGCTCAGTGCTGCTCTCTCTTCATTTTGTGTGTCTTTTTAGGTAGGGCGACTGAAACTGTATACAATGTTCCTGATAGGTACAAACCAACAAACTGTAAAATGTACAGATGCTTTCCCTTGATTTAAATTTGAAGACCTTAGCTATGAATCCAGGAATTTTGTTTGCCCTCTTTGCTGCTTACTTGGTTATCGGTCTCCATAGATTATTATGACTGTCTTTTTCGTTTTCGTTTTATACTTTTTGCAGTTCATCAGAATTTGTACTGTAGCCTGCTTCTATTTTTATTACTGATATATAAGTAAATGTAAAGTTTTTATACTTTTAAAGAGATGAGGAGTTTCAGATATTATCACACTGATTGGGGGAGAATTAAGATTTTTGAGTTTTGCCATTTGGAAATGATCAGTAAGAATTTTACTCAAAAAACAGAAATAGAGTTTAGAGTTATGAATGCAAGAAGAGTTAGAATTGCTCTGAGAGGCTTGCTGAATGGGAAAAGTGATGCACTGATTATTTAATCTATTGTTTAATTGTAAAACATTAATTTTTTGAGTTACATCTTGGTGAAACCCTAATTATCTTTTGTACAGCTTGGCTTAATATAAGACCTGCACACCGTAATACAAATTTAGAGCATACAAAGAATAAGGAAGAAATATAGGAAATCAGAAAAAGTTTAAATTGGAAAAGGCCTATTGAGATGGTAGGAACTATGTTGAATGTAGTAGATGAGAGGCTAGTGAAAGTCTTTGATATCACAGTTGAAGACAAGAGTAAGAGACAAACTGAGAAAGAAATGGTGATGCAGAGTACATTTCATATTTGCAGTCAACACATTTGGTTGATAAAAGTAAGGTGGTGGGTGAAGGTTTGTCACCTGATGAATCAGTTTACTGTGCAGAGCTAATAACTTAAAAGTGATTCTTTTTAGTTCGGAAAATTGTTTCTTATCATTGGGTATATGAAAATATATATGGTTGATGTGTGAGGCTGTATGTCTTTTGTACTTTTCATGTTACTAGGAATGAAGGTAGGGATAAGAATTAGATAGAGGGCATTTATTTTTGTGGTATACATTGCTTAAATTATTGCTTTGTCTTTCAGATATTTGGTATTGGTCGGTCTTTGTCAAGTAATTGGGCCAAGAGAACATTCCAGACATGTCGCATTAGTCTTTCTGAAAATGATGTATTGCCAACTCAGAAGGTGGAGAGGTTGGAGAAAAGTGAGTTCTTTATATCCAGAAATATATTCATAGCCAAAATTACGATTTTTTCTCAGTTCTTCAGGAGCTCAATGCACTCTGTCACTAGTTTCACAAACTTTCATGGTAAAGTTTATATCATGTAAAGTAACTCATAGTTAATGTATTTTTAAAGAAGTGTCTTAGAATTATTACCCATGTTGGAAATTATTGAAGAAAATGAATTGAGTGAAGCTTTTTGTGGGAGTTAATCATACTATATTTCATCTAAGTGCCAAGTGAGGGGTACTAATGGCGTACTATATCTTCATTAAAGATATGTTTAGTTCATGTTTCTCCTTCTCTTCTACCTTTGTCTTTGAAAAAATATATTTTCTTTGAATATATGTTGCGACAGGCTGCCCATATTTTCATATACATGATTGTGGATACCAAAGTGAAATTTTAGCATTAGTGGTATAGTGATCTATATTGGTACATTACTGGTAGTTTCAGGTACACACACCATTGTATACATGACAATATTTTCTCTCAGAAACAGATGAAATGTTTTACTTGAACATTCTCTCATAATTTGGTTACTAATCAGGACTTCAAAGCTCAGGGTTGAACCATTGGATTGCTGCCTATATCTCTAACACCTCTTTCCAACTGGTACTCCCTAAAGGGGGTGGCCATGGCAATTGTCTACATAACTAGTGAACTCCACTGTCTCTTCTTAACCTTTAGTGCCTCTTTCTGATGGGCCACTGGCAGAGGGTAACTCTAGTGGAGTGTTTGGAGAGGCTCCTACCTATACCTAATGTTCCTACTGACCACTTTTACCTTATGATCCTTCCTAAGCTTCCTACAAATGCTTGGATTTCATTAAAAAATTTGCAGTAATGCAATTACTGGTGTTTGTGAATGGTTTCTGATATTTTTTACATTTCCCACTGCACTTGCACTACCCATCAATTTCATGAACTCTGTATGCCTTCATATCTTTAGGACATGGTCTTAAATTTTATCATTAATGTTCATTTGTGTCTTGTTTAATGTCATTCTTTGGGCTGTACCTTCTTAATATCACTGTACGATAACATCAGAATTGCTTCTCTTTTTCTGTCAGATAACGGCACATTTCAGAAACATTTAATATACCACACATAAGGATTGCTGCATGATAAGAAGTAATATGAGAGTTGAATTTTTTTCTAGTTGTAATAAAAATGGATTTGATATGTATTACTAATAGTTGTCAATTATATCAGCTGTGAACCAGGTGTTGCTGCTGGGAAGAGTAGGAGGAAATCCAGAAAAGCGTGGAACAGAACAGCATCCAGTGGTGACCTTCTCCATGGCGACGCACACCAATTACCGCAAAGGAGATGGTTAGGAAACACACCATTTTGTTCATTATTATTTGCAGTATTTATTGCATGTTTTTGCTTTGTGTAGTTGCCTTTAATTTTATAGACGAGAAACATGATATCATATAAGGTGAAGGCTGTGATATTGAATGTAATTTATTTCTAAGTAAATGAAATATATTTACGTATTTCTCTGGTGCTGGGTTAGGTATGTATAGCATTTTTTCTTCCTTTCTTTCAAACTATTCGCCATTTCCCACATTAGCGAGGTAGCATTAAGAACAGAGGACTGGGCCTTTGAGGGAATATCCTCACCTGGCCCCTTTCTGTGTTCCTTCTTTTGGAAAATTAAAAAACAACAAGAGGGGAGGATTTCCAGTCCCCCTACTCCCTCCCCTTTTAGTCGCCTTGTACGACACGCAAGGAATACGTGGGAAGTATCCTTTTTCCCCTATCCCCAGGGATATTTATATTACCCTTTTTTTTCCCATACATATTCGCCATTTCCTACATTAGCGATGTAGCATTAAGAACAGAGGACTGAGCCTTATTTAGCTTTATTTATTAAAGTATTATTATTAAGAACATATGCAGCAAGTCATGTAAGTTTACAGATTCATTGATTATGTGAAGAATATAATTACCCTTCATTTCCTCTTTCAGAATAACCATTGATATATAAGGAAATAGGGATAGATAGATAAATAAGGAACACCTGAAAATCAGGTGAATCACTGTGTGGTTATTCTGATTTTATTCATTATGGAAGGTGCATAGGAAGACCACTTGGTTACTACTTTTAATGTTACATGCACAACATTTAGGCTCAATGCTTGTACATAAAAGGTGTTGGGTTTTACTGTAGCATAAAATATTTAGAGATGTTAAAGTAATTATAGTGACTACAGTATGTTAATGTTAAGCATGCTGTATCACTTCAATTTGCATCTTTTTTGCAACAAGTTTCATGTTTCATTACATGAAGGACATACAGATAAACTGTTGATTGTTATGCTTCATATATTATCTTTTTAAGTTGTAGATGAAGCACTCTAAATAAAGTCATTTATAATTCTTTTTCAGATTTGATCCAGCAGACTGATTGGCATCGCATTGCTGTCTTCAAACCATATCTTCGAGAGTCAGTGTACCGTTACTTATCAAAAGGTCAGAGAGTTATGATTCAAGGTAGACTTGGTTACTTGGAACGCAGAGATCCAGAGGATAACTCTCTTATTATGAAAACTGCAACGATTGTTGCTGATGAGGTTATTTTCTTTAATAGAAATGAACAAAATGACCTATTTTAAGTATTTTGTAGTGTACAAAAATGATACCTCCTCATTTAATTTAGTTGGTTACAGTCATACTATTGTGAAGCACTACATTCATCTTAACATTGCTGATGTTCATGACTCCTTGCCGTAGCAGTCAGTAATCTTTAGTTAGTTATCAAAGGCATTAGAGATCTGATGTTTATAGTGTGCTAGTGGCAGAATTTGAGTCTGCTTTATACTGTTATATTGTAGTAAAATATGGATTGTATAACTGTAATGTGTTTTTCAAATTTCATCAGGCTCAAAGATGGTTAGGAATTATAGTGGAATAAATATGAACCCTTCCTCTATGTATAGTAGATCCACTTACAGTTGAGATATGCCTTTCATAGTAGAGGAAGGGTTACTTGAGGCAGCTGAGGCAATGGAAAGATTAATGTGAGGAAGTCTAGATATGTTACCATATTTTACACTATCAGTAGTGAAATATACTGTTAATATTGAAAAATTTTATCTTTTTCTTAGATGCCGTTGTTGGAAAATTTGATGTTGTAGTAAGAAATAGTGATCTTACTCTTTTCCAGTAATCATTCATCTTTTTTAACATATACACCTAGAGTAGAAACAGTGGGATATCATCTTGACCCATGCCACCAGATGGTGCTTACTTCATACACTCCATGCCCATAAGAAAGCATTTTTTATTTTAGCAAGGTAGGTGTATCTACTATGAAGTTGTTGTGAGTGCTGTCATATAAGTAGTTTACTATGAAACAAGATTAGGAACTTACAAATATATTTTCTTCATAAGTCTGTGGATTTGCCAACCCATGTTTCATTACCATAGTGTATGTGAGTTTACAGACTTATTTCATTTTTGTTAATATGTATAGACTTGAACAAAATAATCAGGTACTTGCAAATCTAATTTAGTGCTACAAAGTCTGAGGATTAGCCATCCTACATTTCCTTTAGCAGAGTGTAGTGACCCACATTTTATTTCATTAAAATGTCTGTGAACTTTAACAGAATAATTAGGTACTTGCAAATCTAATTTCCAATACAGTGGCTGTGGCCTTGGCAACCCACATTTCTTTGGCAGAGTCTATGGGCCCACTTACCCACATTTTACTATCATTAAAATGTCTTAAAATTGCAGGTCAATTTAAGTCTTTGAATATATAGAATTGGAAAGTAATTAGTCAAACCAATTATCTTCATTACTAATAACTGTTATTCACTGACCCATCCCTATGGCAAAACCTTAAGTATTCAGTACAAGTCCATTTCCCAGATGATAAGGGTTAAGTCACCAAAGGTTGATGAGGAGCCAAAATAGCATTAACCCTTTCCAAGGATTTTCACATTGTATGACTGGGCAGTAAAGAGACACCAAGCAGAGTTTCTTAAATTTTATATACATTAGAGAGGGCAAAACTTTTACAACAAATGAAAAACTATTTTCCAATACAAAAAGCTGAGAAAATTTGGTTTAGAACATCTTCTGTGGTAATGTGACCTGTAACATGGCCAAGGTTGGTGGCTGCTTTGTGGAGGTAGTGAGCAGCCATCAACACTGTCTCTTCAGAGTGCAATAGGTTAAAAGGTTCATTGTCTTCTGAAGTTTTACCTACAAAATCCTGATTGTCTGAAAATATTACATATGAGTTACCAGATTTTGTCTCTGAATAACCATATTCTTTTACTTCGTAAGAAAGGTCCTCAAATGCTGGTATTTTGTCCTCAGAACCTAGCATTATCTTGAGAGCACCTAAGCAAGCTGAAATATGCGTTCTATGTCGTGCTGCAGTTAAAAGGGGACTTTCAGCTGTTCCACCTTCACACAATGAAGCACAAAGGTTTTTTAATTTTTGAAGAGTGGTACTAAATCCTTCCTGTGTTTTAAGAGACAGTAACACACACGAGTCTTTCAGACTATTTACAAGCAAATTCCTGTCTTGGTCAAATTCAACAAGGTCCATCTTATTTATAATAGTAATGTAATTATTATCACTTAACCAATGTAATGAATCACTTTTGGCAAAACTGTCCTTGCTATCAACTTTGTTACATTCATATATTCCAATTTCTTTGAAGTAGCGAATCAAAAAAGTGTTCCAATCAAAGAACTTGCTTTTCAAGAATGGTAAAACTTCTTGAGCATCTATAATAACTACTGCAATGTCAGCTTGTTGGGCCCTCATCATTGCTCGTCTCACTCCCTCCATCTCTACAATGTCATCAGTTTGTCTGAGACCTGCAGTGTCACTGATGATTACAGGGTAGCCACCAAGGTCTAAGGAAGTTTCAATCACATCTCGTGTTGTACCTAAAAAGAAATAATAATACCAGTTTATGTCTGACAAACCAAACTAGCATTTCACTACTTGCTGCAAACATGCATATTAATGTGCTTACATAATATATGTCCACTTGTTAGAGAGGTGAATGCAAGAGTTTTGGAAAGAGGGGCAAGTATGCAGTCTGTTGTGGATGAAAAAGCTTGGGAAGTGAGTCAGTTGTTGTTCGCTGATGATACAGCGCTGGTGGCTGATTTGGATGAGAAACTGCAGAAACTGGTGACTGAGTTTGGTAAAGTGTGTGAAAGACGAAAGCTGAGAGTAAATGTGAATAAGAGCAAGGTTATTACATACAGTAGGGTTGAGGGACAAGTCAATTGGGAGGTAAGTTTGAATGGAGAAAAACTGGAGGAAATGAAGTGTTTTAGATATCTGGGAGTGGATTTGGCAGCGGATGGAACCATGGAAGTGGAAGTGAATCATAGGGTGGGGAAGGAGGCAAAAGTTCTGGGAGTGTTGAAAAATGTATGGAAGTCAAGAACGTTATCTTGGAAAGCAAAAATGGATATGTTCCAACAATGTTATATGGTTGCGAGGCATGGGTTATAGATAGAGTTGTGCGGAGGAGGGTGGATGTGTTGGAAATGAGATGTTTGAGGACAATGTGTGTTGTGAGGTGGTTTGATCGAGTAAGCAATGAAAGGGGTAAGAGAGATGCATGGTAATAAAAAGAGTGTGGTTGAGAGAGCAGAAGAGGGTGTTTTGAAATGGTTTGGTCACATGGAGAGAATGAGTGAGGAAAGATTGACAAAGAGGATGAGGGAACAAGAAGTCGGAGACCAAATTGGAGGTGGAAAGATGGAGTGAAAAAGATTTTGAGTGATTGGGGCCTGAACATGCAGGAGGATGAAAGGCATGCAAGGAATAGAGTGAATTGGAATGATGTGGTATACTAGGGTTGACATGCTGTCAATGGATTGAACCAGGGCACGTGAAGCGTCTGGGGTAAACCATGGAAAGTTTTGTGGGGCCTGGATGTGGAAAGGGAGCTGTGGTTTTGGTGCATTACACATGAGAGCTAGAGACTGAGTGTGAACAAGTGTGGCCTTTGTTGTCTCTTCCTAGCGCTACCTTGCGCACATGTGGGGGAAGGGGGTTGTCATTTCATGTGTGGTGGGGTGGCAACGGGAATGAATAAGGGCAGACAGTATGAATTATATACATGTGTATATATATATGTCTATGTCTGTGTGTGTATATATATGTATACGTTGAGATGTATAGGTATGTATATATGTGTGTGTGTGGACATGTATGTATATACATGTGTATGTGGGTGGGTTGGGCCATTCTTTTGTCTGCTTCCTTGCGCTACCTCGCTAACGTGGGAGACAGCTACAAAGTATAATAAATATAATAAATAAATTATTCCCTTTTTTATTTATTATTTTATTATACTTTGTTGCTGTCTCCCGCGTTAGCGAGGTAGTGCAAGGAAACAGACGAAAGAATGGCCCAACCCACCCACATACACATGTATATACGTACATGTCCACACACAGCACATATACATATCTATATATCTCAACGTATACATATATATATACACATACAGACATATACATATATACACATGTACATAATTCATACTGTCTGCCCCTATTCATTCCCATCGCCACCTCGCCACACACGAAATGACAACGCCCTCCTCCTGCATGTGCGCGAGGTTGTGCTAGGAAAAGACAACAAAGGCCACATTCGTTAACACTCAGTCTCTAGCTGTCATGTATAATGCACCGAAACCACAGCTCCCTTTCCACATCCAGGCCCCACAAAACTTTCCATGGTTTACCCCAGACGCTTCACATGCCCTGGTTCAATCCATTGACAGCACGTTGACCCTGGTATACCACATCGTTCTAATTCACTCTATTCCTTACACGCCTTTCACCCTCCTGCATGTTCAGGCCCCGATCACTCAAAATCTTTTTCACTCCATCTTTCCACCTCCAATTTGGTCTCCCACTTCTCCTCGTTCCCTCCACCTCTGATACATATATCCTCTTTGTCAATCTTTCCTCACTCATTCTCTCCATGTGATCAAAACATTTCAATACACCCTCTTCTGCTCTCTCAACCACACTCTTATTATTACCACACATCTCTCTTACCCTTTCATTACTTACACAATCAAACCACCTCACACCACATATTGTCCTCAAACGTCTTATTTCCAGCACATCCACCCTCCTCCGCACAACCCTATCTATAGCCCACACCTCGCAACCATATAATATTGTTGGAACCACTATTCCTTCAAACATACCCATTTTTGCTTTCTAAGATAACGTTCTCAACTTCCACATATTTTTCAACGCTCCCAGAACTTTGGCCCCCTCCCCCACCCTATGATTCACTTTCGCTTCCATGGTTCCATCCCCTGCCAAATCCACTCCCAGATATCTAAAACACTTCATTTCCTTCAGTTTTTCTCCATTCAAGCTTACCTCCCAATTGACTTGTCCCTCAACCCTACTGTACCTAATAACCTTGCTCTTATTCACATTTACTCTCAGCTTTCTTCTTTCACACACTTTACCAAACTCAGTCACCAGCTTTTGCAGTTTCTCACCCAAATCAGCCACCAGCGCTGTATCATCAGCGAACAACAACTGACTCACTTCCCAAGCTCTCTCATCCACAACAGACTGCATACTTGCCCCTCTTTCCAAAACCCTTGCATTCACCTCCCTAACAACCCCATCCATAAACAAATTATACAACCATGGAGACATCACGCACCCCTGCCACAAACCAACATTCACTGAGAACCAATCACTTTCCTCTCTTCCTACATGTACACATGCCTTACATCCTCAATAAAAACTTTTCACTGCTTCTAACAACTTACCTCCCACACCATATATTCTTAATACCTTCTACAGAGCATCTCTATCATATGCCTTCTCCAGATCCATAAATGCTACATACAAATCCATTTGCTTTTCTAAGTATTTCTCACATACATTTTTCAAAGCAAACACCTGACCCACACATCCTCTACCACTTCTAAAACCACACTGCTCTTCTCCAATCTGATGCTCTGTACATGCCTTCACCCTCTCAATCAATACCCTCCCATATAATTTCCCAGGAACACTCAACAGACTTATACCTCTGTAATTTGAGCACTCACTCTTATCCCCTTGCCTTTGTACAATGGCACTATGCAAGCATTCCACCAATCCTCAGGCACCTCACCATGAGTCATACATACATCAAATAACCTTACCAACCAGTCAACAATATAGTCACCCCCTTTTTTGATAAATTCCACTGCAATATCATCCAAACCCGCTGCCTTGCCGTCTTTCATCTTCCGCAAAGTTTTTACTACCTCTTCAGTGTTTACCAAATCATTCTCCCTAACCCTCTCACTTTGCACACCACCTTGACCAAAACACCCTATATCTGCCACTCTATCATCAAACACATTCAACAAACCTTCAAAATACTCACTCCATCTCCTTCTCACATCACCACTACTTGTTACCACCTCCCCATTAGCCCCCTTCACTGATGTTCCCATTTGTTCCCTTGTCTTATGCACTTTATTTACCTCCTCCCAAAACATCTTTTTATTCTCCCTAAAATTTAATGATACTCTCTCATCCCAACTCTCATTTGCCCTCTTTTTTTGCCTCTTGCACCTTCCTCTTGGCCTGCTGCCTCTTTCTTTTACACTTATCCCATTCATTTGCATTATTTCCCTGTGAAAATCGTCCAAATGCCTCTCTCTTCTCTTTCACCAATAATCTTACTTCTTCATCCCACCATTCACTACTCTTTCTAATCTGCCCACCTCCCACGCTTCTCATGCCACAGGCATCTTCTGCACAAGCCATCACTGCTTCCCTAAATACATCCCATTCCTCCCCCACTCCCCTTACCTCCTTTGTTCTCACCTTCTTCCATTCTGTACTCAGTCTCTCCTGGTACTTCCTCACACAAGTCTCCTTCCCAAGCTCACTTAATCTCACCACTCTCTTCACCCCAACATTCTCTCGTCTTTTCTGAAAACCTCTACAAATCTTCACCTCCACAACATAATGATTAGACATCCCTCCAGTTGCACCTCTCAGCACATTAACATCCAAAAGTCTCTTTCGCGCGCCTATCAATTAACACGTATTCCCTTACTATCTATCTACATTTCCAATGCCTGCCTCCTTTTTGGGAAGTCCCTTAAGGTGGTGGCCACAGCAAAAGTCTCCACAACTAGTGAACACAAGTGCCATTTCTTAGCATTTTAGTGTCTCACACTTAACAGGCCAATGGTATAAAGTGTAACTTGTGCTGTGTTTCCAAAAGCTCCTACCTAATGTTCCAACATACTACTACTTCCTAATGATCCCATCTAAATGTTCCTACCTACAACTTCTGCCTAATGCTCCTGTTTAATGTTCTTACCTATTACTTCTACCTCCTCTTCTACCATTTTGCCAGAAGGCAGGGCTATCCCACAGTGCTTACTGCAGGAAAATCGAGTTATGAAGAATGAGCTGTGTGATTTAAGTGTTGTCAAGTGTTATGTATGACAAGAAAAGACTATGTTTGTGGACAGAATGTCAGTAGCCCACATATGTTGAGGCAGAAAGACAGTTACTTGGGTCAGATGAGTGCAAACTTGACAACCACTAAAATGCTAGCTCACTATGCAGCCATCATTAATCTTCCCAATACCCAAGTGGGCAGTACTGGTAATATACCTTCCTGGTTGTTGGCTGCCTACTGACTACTACCTACTCTCATCTAAAGATAGAATATATAAAGTAAATAATTAAGAAACACAAAATAATAAAATGTGATGCTGGAAGCACTTGCTTTAACCCATGTACATGAACAAAGAAGTCATGCATAGTAAAGACTATCTGATCCCTATTTTCTTAGAGCAATCAGATAGTAAGATAATATAATTTCTGTTTTTTTGTTCACTACTTTCCAATGACGAAATTCCTTTCAACTTAATATTTACTTACTTTACTTTCATTCTCAACTTTATTCCCATTTACTCAACCACCTGTATAATATTCCTTAACCCTTTTATTCTTTAGCACCCTTTTTTTTCACAACTGAAATGGAGATACTCTATCAAACTGCTTTCCCTTCATTGGTTTACTCATCCTCACTGGAACGTTCTTTTCTGTAATTACATTTCCTCACACTCCACATTCATTACATTCACAGTAATAACCCAAAATACATGTGGTGCATCCTCACCTGGAATACTAGATACAATTGATGCTGGTCTTTGTATCATAGTATTCAAAAAGCTGCTCTTTCCTACATTGGGTTTGCCAAGGATGGCCAGCTGTAGACCACTTCTGAGCCTCTCTCCTCGACGGTCATCTGATAGATGCTGCTCCAATTCTTGGACAAGGTTCCGAATTTTGGTTTCAACCTCTTCTATAACACCTTCCTAGCATAACCAGAACCAAAATTAAGCAAATATGAAAAATGGAAGAAAATTATATCCATAAGTACACAAATAATGATAAAACCTACACAGTAATTTTTTCCTGTTGTTACAAACAATATGAATAATCACAAAATTACTTTTGATACACTTTCATTTTCGGTACATTATACATAACTAGTGTGAGTGGATGCATGAAAATGAGGTTGTCATTTGTTCCTGACACTACCTTGCTAAAGTGGAAGAGATAATTACGAAAAAGTAGTTAATATATATATGGTTAGGAATCTTGCTCACTTTAAAAAAAAAAAAAAATCCTGTTAAAAACAAAACAAAAGTTAAACTTTTATGTATACTTTCCATCAATTAGAGCAAGGAATGGCCCTTGTCAAAACTGATGAAAAGTCACCACACACCACAACATCACCACCACCAACAGCGGTCAGTAAACATAATGTCATTTAATCTGCATCCAAACTTTTAATGGCCGCAAGATGGATGTACAGCTGGGTTACCACAATGCAGATCTCACTTCAGGATAATTATTCTTACAAGACAATGAATAGTGCCATGACCAACTGTAGAATTAACATGGATCAAACTATCTACAATTTACAAAATTTATGAGCATAAAAATAAAAGTAACCCATTAAACTAAGAGCAATACTAGAGGCTGCTGTCTCAATACCAAGTATCAAATAAAATTCTAGTTGATCAGATTCATGATTACCAAGACCACAGAATCAGTTCAGCATGTTGCTTGTTTAGTAAGGATTCACTTAGGACTGTACCATGCTCCCTCTGAATCTTGGCCATTTATGGTGCTGCATTAAGGAACTCTACCTAAGCATGAAAGAGATTACCTGCTCTCTGTAGCCTAACAACCAACACGTGATGAATGTAAGCATTACTGTCAATTTTCAACTGTTGACAAACTAGAAGTCCAGTAATCTTAAGCTTCATTATTTTGCTGAAAAGTGACATTCAGGACTATATTATCAACAAAAGCCAATCACAATCAGGATCTACCTGATGCTATGAAGCCTGACTTGCATATAATATGAAAAAAAGACTGAAAACTCTAGTTCAGAAATTATCTTTTTGAATTATTTCACCTTTGTGCCTTTAAAATATGTAGACTTAAACAAAATGTAGTCCAAACACAAAGAATTATGAACATGTTGATCCATAGGTAAGAGATGAGTGCCTGCATCCTGGACTGTGTAATATGTGACACCCTGAAAGCTCTAGTTCAGAAATGATCTTTTTGAATTGTTTCATCTTTGTGCCTTTTGAAAATGCAAACTTAAACAAAATATAATCCAAACAAAGAATTATGAACATACTGATCCATATATAAGAGATGAGTGCCAGCATATTGGACTGCATAACATGAAACACCCTTCCATTTGTCAGGTAGTGAGAAAGGGAGCTTGGTGTAGCACTGATAGGAAGAAACCAAACAAAGATGAAGACTTCTCTAACAAGACTGGCATGCACATATTCAGGAGCCATTTCCTCTACCAAGATGGTTCTAATATTTGTTATGCTCGTTCAGCTGACTGTTAGTTTACGCAGTACTCTGGATCCGAAATCCTACCCAAGACTAATTTTCATAAAATGTAGCAGAAACAATTATTTGCTATGAGGGCTCATTTTTCAAAAGGTGAGGCATATGGTGAAGTGTTTTACTTCAACTGAGAGAATCTACAAATTATCTTAAAGGCCTCATAATAAAATCGTGAACAGCAAAACATATGACAAGCTATAATTTAGAATAAAGCCTTACCTCTATATTTTCATCTTCACTAAAATCAATATAGGCCTCAAGGCTAGCTCGACAGCATAGTAGTGTCTGTCTCCAACGATTGTAAAGCTGAGCTAATGCACCTTCCATTTGTCGTAGCGCCTGTTTACGCTGGGCTTCTGTTTCAGCATGGATGAGATCTCCAAGTCCTTCCACAGAAGTAAGATCCAGCTTTCCATTATAAAATGATCTCTTCGTAAAGTCACCTGAAAGTTTACTTTCATGAACTTTTAAAAACAAAGTAACATCTTTCAACATGTGTCACACTGTAAAAAACCAATCTCCAAAACTTAAAATTTGTCATGTTGCTCACTCATTGGTGGTGATACTGTTACATATCTAGGTAGTGCACCATAAATATAATTAATTTCAATCTATCTGCAAAACATCTCCAATTTTAAATTGTTTCACACTTGACTAACTTACCTGGTTGTGCTGGATGATATCCTGGAAGTGTGCTCAGAGCACTTAAAACAGCAGCAATGACAGCTGGACCACCATGTACATGCAACTCACAGCTGTCTTCTCCCGTAAAGCTCTGTGGACCTGGGAACCATAACACCAACCCTCGATCCAGTCCCTCTCCTAAATGGAAAAAGTGGCGTGGATATGTCTCCTTTCTCTACGAGCTTACTTACAATACAATTGCACAAATAAGAGTATATAAGAAAGAGATGTATATCAATCTTCTTACAAAATCATACTTTTTTCTACAAAAGATAAATGGTGCATTGTCATCCTACAAACAATTGGCAACAAACAACCAACAGATATTAATGAGCTTTCTGAAAATATATAGTACATGTGATTTTATTCAAAGCTATGAAGTGAGCTACATAATAACTCTGATCAAAGAAAATCATACTTTGAAAGACATTTTTTCTTAAGAGGATAACTCACTTCCAGTAATATCCTCAAGTCCATCATAACAAAGAGCCTGGACCACAGCCTTTAACAAGAACAAAACACAAGCAAGCCAAGGTGGAGAAAAAGGCACATCTGCTACCCTGCCCCTTGCTAAGTACAAAAGGCCTGCCTAAAAACCAATGAATAAACCAAAGATCACTCACTGTTAAGTAATAGTATCCTTCAAAATGGGGAGGGGGAGGAATAAATCTCTTTATCAAATAACCTGTTCTACATCACGCAATATTTCATCTTCATAACTAGCTCAGTTTCAAATGTCTCCATGAAGCTGCAAAGACAGAAGGGAAATGGCAAAACTAAACATTTATCTGCAAAGATACACACACGATACATGATGACTGGCACACACCTGGGGTGAACGTGAACTTCAACTGCTAAAAAACTCTAATCTACATAAAAAAAAAAAAATCCTATGTTATCAGCGTACAGTACAACAAACACTTTACATTTCTGCATTCAGAGTAACTATGTAAGTGCTCTCATTTTACTGCTCTATGAATTGGTTTTATAAATCCAATTCCAAACATGCATAACAAGGACTTTGGTCATTGTTTTTCATGTCTGTCTGCCGTTTACCATCTTTGCAAGGTAAAACTAGAAATGACATCAAAACACTTTTATCCCAAGATTCTCATATGACTGTCCTGTTTAATTACTAGGATTCTAACGTTTTCAAATGCTTTAGCTATATAATTCTGATATTACTAAGATTTCGACATTTTCAAATGTTTTATCTATACAATTCTGATACTCCAAGGCTGTTTTATCAGTAAGATTCTTACATTAACAAATACTTCATAAAAACTTGCTGCCTTTATTCATTCCTGTCGCCACCCCACCACACATGAAATGACAACCCCCTCCCCTGCACGAGCGCGAGGTAGCACTAGGAAAAGACAACAAAGGCAACACTCCATCTTTAGCTGTCATGTATAATGCACCGAAACCACAGCTCCCTTTCCACATCCATCACAATTTCCTAATAATGGTTTATAATAATTTGACACTTCTAAAACTAAAGTAATGGCAGTTTCACACTTAGTAAAAACAAAAAGTAGCCAAGATACCGATGTAACATTTTATTTTTCATATTTGGTGGCATCCATTTGGGATGCTTTGCTGCATTACACTAGCTGAAACTCCAAAATTACAAAATGTAGTTTAGTCCTGATTTGCCTTTTACTCCCTTTGGTGAAATTGGGAAATCATCAACTTCAAACAAATACCTGCATATTATACTTACTGGTGTACATTAAAAGAAAATCATAAAACTGTTACAGTTAATAATAAAAAGATAGGTAGAAGGAGCTTCTTAAAAATTCAATGAATAAACAGAATTCTCACAAAAGGTCATCATACTTTTCCCATTGTCCAATACATGTACAACAAGACTGGAGTATTGCCTGTGGGGCAGAACACGACAACCAAATAAAAAAAATCATGTTTCATCCTCATGTAACCAACAAAATAAACCCATCTATACTTTAAAAGAAAGATTGCCTCACCGAACAGTAAACTTGGTTCAAATAATCAAGTCTACCCGTAAAAGGATTATGGTAATGAGAAAAGAAAGAAAAACCTTGCAATACATACCCGTGACTGGATGAACTATTCGCCTAAGAGCAGCCACACGGGGTGGTGGAAGTGTTGATGGTAGGGTCATGTTAGAGAAGACATCTTTAGCTCTCTCGCCTGTTACACGCACTAGTGCAACACCACATTTACCTTGTCCTGAAAAATGGTTCTAATTAAGTACCCAACTGACACCTTATGAGATGATATGCAGTTACTAAATCTATAACATCATAACAACAATTAAATCTTTAAACTAAAATTTCAGTTTCGTTATCCCAGCATGATGTCTCTGAAGCTAACTTTCCATTTCTGAAGACTATCAAGTTTTGTAATACCTGCTGCAAACAGCATATGTATGAAGGGCAATGATATGTTCCTGTAAATTCATGGCAGCTTAAATATTGATATAAAAAGGCCAACTACCTATGTAAAGCAATATAGACTGCTCAGAGTTTGTATTAACTAATCACTATATAAGACATCAGTGTGGATGTGGTTAATAAACCACACAGTATAACTTCCTTGGGCAACTCGTCATAACTGCTTACAAAACTGCAGGAAGTTTCCTGAAAAAAAGAAGTTTCCAATGCATCTTGAGACATGGATGAAATGGGATAAATCTGTCCTAACAATACTCAAAAGAAATCTGGTTATGTATCTTGGTGCTGAGGCCCTTTACTTTTCTAGAGATACAAATTTTCAAAAAATTTCCGAACCCTATAGCAATGACACAAGCAATTACATGGTTGAACTCCTAAATACATATACATGCTTCTCGTCAATTCATTTTCCTATCCCATCCAAAAAAAATCTTATCTAATGCTTATCTAAGCAAAGAAACTCCAAGCAGTCTAGCAGATAATGCCAATTCCTATTTCTCCATCTCTGCTTCCCTCTGCACTTTAGCAGATAACCTCTAACAGGTGCCTCCTCTTCCAGTGCTGAACATGAGCAAAATGAAGGAAAGCACCCAAGAACTCATCTGAGAAATCAATCGAGCAAAGTTTGTTCAGGAGAGCAATGTAATGTAATTCATAAATAAGTCCTTTTAAAGACAAACAAATGTTATTACAATGATTTGTAAATCATATATTGGACTCAAGTACAACTGAATGGCGTGGTAAGTTCATTTCATGTTCTTTTTATAATTGGCTTATAACATACAAGACTAAAATGCAAGCAAGCAAATATATGCTCACCTCAGTCACTTGAGGCAAGCAAGAGACATGTGCAAGCAACTACATGCTTACGAAATGTAGCACTGTGTTCCACTGTTTCAAGCCTTTCCTTGCATCTCACAACCACACAAGCAGACAACTCAACTTCTGATCATCGACACTTGGCTTCCAATACCATGCAAAAGCAAATTCAAGTTGATATATGAGTCTGGATGTAATTTTACAACTGCCATCATTATTCATTGCTTTAAAAAATCAAAAACCAAATTGGGAAATAATAATCAGGTATGAAATATCTAAATCTTCAGATCTTTAGTTTCACATTTACTAACCCACGTAAGACATCCATTATGGGATGTCCTAATGCTGCCGAAGTCAAGAGTAAAGAGAGCTTACCTGAAGAGAGTGCATATACGGTGGAGGCCATGCGGTGACCAACCTTCTGCTGACTGGTTCGTAGCAACAGTCTTTGCCACAGATGACCATGCATAACCTGAAGCATCTCTAGGGTACAGGTAGCAACTGAATCTTCTTAGACTGAAAGAAAAATTTTAGAGACACTTATGAGCCTACAGAATGTGGAATAATCCTACATCTTTCAAGTATTGCAAACAAAATTTGATGGCTAAATTTTCACCTATGTTCAATTTTCAAATAACTCATTGACTTAAGAAGGTCACCTCTCATACCTCAAACTTTTGGTTCATATGGATGCGGCAAACAAGGCCACACCGTCATTATGGAAGACATAACATTGGTACAAAAACAACGGCTGAAACTCTTGACAGATGAATTCAGGTCTCGGTAATACAAGATACACATATGATGAAGAGCGTTACACCGACTAGGATTATTTTTGAAGTCTATACACTTCACAAGAACCATTTCAAAATAATGTTCAGCTTGTGCTCGACGAGACACCGACTGGCCAATGACATTTGTTGTTGGTTGTCGCCGGCACAAAGGTTTTCTACATAGCGTCAGCGGGACTAAAACAATTCCCCTCACCTAATGACCTTTAATGTAGATACATTAAGGAAGTATTTGCCAATTTCATTTCAACAAATCTGCAACAATATTCGAAACATCTTTTCGCCTAAGATTTTTCCCTTATTAGCACAGACTGTATGTATACAGTTATTAAGCGACCCCTCGATTGCCTTGAATATCGTTATGGCGTGACCTTTGACATGAATATACTGGCAAATCATAAGTCCCGCCATCAGGAACAAGGGACGTGCTCAAGAGCTGAATGTTGCCTCACGGTTTTCTGCAACTACGTTACTAACAACTGCTCAACACTAACCTTTAGCTATATTTGTTTTCAAACGGGTTTCCTTGGGTGGTTAAACGAGTGGTATACCTGAAAACCCGAGACAAAAATTCGTTTGCAGCTACAACAGTACTTTATTGGATAGGAGTATAAGGTGTAGTAACAGGTGTTCAAGATAATCCTAGAAACCTTCTTACTGTCACTGCACATTACGGTCGTGCCCACAGTAAAATAAAAGAAATAACACCTGTCCTGGGTGCTTATTTCTCCAGTCCATACATGATCAATCTAATGTCTTCTTATAATTGTTTTAATATAGGATGATATATGTCAAGATCAGTAGGTGTATGGAAGTCATCTCATGAAAAGAATTCCTACACCAGTAAAAAACATTTTGGTATGGCTATTTACACCAACTCTACTGAATACATATCTCACTTTAGTTTTGGAGGTTCAACTATCTCCACAGTTTAGCTTTGGATTTAGTTGCTCCTTTGATCTCTGGCTCTGTGAGACCATAGCCTTGGGCCTTAATTTCCTTCAGAATCTGGCTAATCAGGTACACTTTGTTATTTTCATCCAGTGAGCGTTTTAACGTTTTCTGCAAGGACATGATATTTCTAATACTTGCATGTTTTCAGAGTAATCAGTAGAGCAGAGGGTTCTGCATGTTTGTTTTTTTTTGTTTGTTTGTCTGGCCTTTTGAATTTAGATATTTCAGTTTCCCATGACAGCTCCATCTGCCCTGGGTCCACACTTGTATACGACAAAGCTCCAATTCGCTCTATCTTGTGCATGCCTCTCATACTCTTGCATGTTCAGGCCCCAGTTGCTCAAAGCATCATTCACTCCATCCTCCCATCTTCAGTTTGTTATAACTATTCGCACAGACCAAAGCTTACTTTAGTTTTGTAGGATCAACTATATCCACAGTTCAGCCTCAGAAACAGCTGCTCCTCTGATCTCTCTGCCTGTCTGAGGCCTTCTTTTCCTTCAGAATCTGGCTAATCAGAGAGACTTTTACAGGCCTACATAATGTAAAATAAACATGCAGCTTTCACATCTTGCAAATAAACATATCAAAGGCCACTGGCAAACACTTTCCTGAATGTCATGGACTAAGAAATGCAACATGGAAACAACCTGACAAGCATTTAACAACCTCCCTTCCACAATCTCTATGCAGGAATACAAATAACACTACACTACATGTCCTGCGGTCTCACCCAGTGGATGTGTCTAGTTTCCTGAGTGCTGCAGGAGCCTCATAGAGATAAAAGGAACTCCTGGGGCAGGAGGTGAGCACATATATAGATTATGTAAGGACTCCTTCTCCAGAGCATCCTGTAGCTTCAAGTCTGCACCACAATCAAGGAAAAGATGGGATCCATGAGAAATTCTACTAAACTGTACTCCAATGATGCAACCTTGCAAAGATGGCTTTTCACTCGCAGTGCAACCACAAGCAAGCAGCATCAAGTATGCTAGGCAATAAAGAGAAGGCATAAAAGTTTTAAATCTGAAAGCCTCTCAACAATGAAGACACAAAATCTAAAGTTATTCATGGGGACATGGTAAAAAAATATTATGAAAACATATACAAATGTCTGGCCAAGATACAAAGCTTCATCACTGCAGAGAGAAATTATAAACATGCACATAGTAACTACAGAAACATAAGAAAGGTTAGATTCATTGCCAAATCTAAAATGAATGACTATAACACTGTCGCTTGGAAAAATGGCATAATTCAACAACCAAGACATGTAGTAACTGCTGCTTGATAGCCTACCTCACTGGCAAAATTTCATTGTTGGTACCTGTCATGTCATGGATAATGGGGGAAGAGGGAATTCGATTTATAACATCCAATTGGCAGCACATCCAGGGGTTGATCTATGCATTTTCTGACTGCATGGAAACCATACCAAAAGCGAATAAATTTGTTCCTCTATATGATAAAACATCTAGTTGTTAATGTATAAAAACATGCATTCATAATCAATGTTCCTAAAAAAATCACTAGTTTCTTTAAAAATTTCATTCAAAAATACAATTTAAAAAAATCAGGATCATTCAGAAGTACAGTTCAATCACCTTTCACATGGGTGGTATGAAAGATTTCAGTTAAAATATAACTTAAAAGAAGGATACTTCAACTTCAGGTCCTTCTCCTCTATCAAAAGCCATGCAGATTGATTTTAAGCAATAATCAGTGTCTCAACATGCTACATGAATATTTAACATTACCTCACACCCAAGGTACAGCCATCTCTCAACTAAAAAAGAACACAGCAAAATTCAGTTTTATTCATATCAATATAATGTATGAATTTAGATACATGGCCTTGAATCTGGTGTATTGCATATGACAGACTGAGAATGGATGTGAGCAAATGAGGCCTTTCTTCATCTGTTCCTGGCGCTACCTCGCTAATGTGGGAAACGTAGGACAAGTATGAAAGAAAAAATGTATGAATCTTTCCAGCATCACAGCCAGGTGATACATGCATAACCTGCTCCATACATGAGATGCAGTCCATCTTCATACCATGTTCAAAGACCTAGCAGCAAAACAAAACTCAAAATCTCTGATGCATGTTCCCTTCAGGAACTCCCTTATGTGGGTGGCCATGGCAAAAGTGTCTCCATAAATGGTGAACTCCAGTCAATTCAAATCATGTTATTTTGGAAGTCATGTCTGATAATTCATGGAACTAGAAGTATTCCACTCTAAACATGAGAAAATATACATTTCACCATTGAAAATGGTTTTCTACTAAATATGGCATTGTCATGTTTTTTTTTTTTTTTTTTTTTTTTTTTTTTTTTTTTTTTATACTTTGTCGCTGTCTCCCGCGTTTGCGAGGTAGCGCAAGGAAACAGACGAAAGAAATGGCCCAACCCCCCCCCCCCCATACACATGTACATACACACGTCCACACACGCAAATATACATACCTACACAGCTTTCCATGGTTTACCCCAGACGCTTCACATGCCTTGCTTCAATCCACTGACAGCACGTCAACCCCTGTATACCACATGACTCCAATTCACTCTATTTCTTGCCCTCCTTTCACCCTCCTGCATGTTCAGGCCCCGATCACACAAAATCTTTTTCACTCCATCTTTCCACCTCCAATTTGGTCTCCCTCTTCTCCTCGTTCCCTCCACCTCCGACACATATATCCTCTTGGTCAATCTCTCCTCACTCATTCTCTCCATGTGCCCAAACCATTTCAAAACACCCTCTTCTGCTCTCTCAACCACGCTCTTTTTATTTCCACACATCTCTCTTACCCTTACGTTACTTACTCGATCAAACCACCTCACACCACACATTGTCCTCAAACATCTCATTTCCAGCACATCCATCCTCCTGCGCACATCTCTATCCATAGCCCACGCCTCGCAACCATACAACATTGTTGGAACCACTATTCCCTCAAACATACCCATTTTTGCTTTCCGAGATAATGTTCTCGACTTCCACACATTTTTCAAGGCTCCCAGAATTTTCGCCCCCTCCCCCACCCTATGATCCACTTCCGCTTCCATGGTTCCATCCGCTGACAGATCCACTCCCAGATATCTAAAACACTTCACTTCCTCCAGTTTTTCTCCATTCAAACTCACCTCCCAATTGACTTGACCCTCACCCCTACTGTACCTAATAACCTTGCTCTTATTCACATTTACTCTCAACTTTCTTCTTCCACACACTTTACCAAACTCAGTCACCAGCTTCTGCAGTTTCTCACATGAATCAGCCACCAGCGCTGTATCATCAGCGAACAACAACTGACTCACTTCCCAAGCTCTCTCATCCCCAACAGACTTCATACTTGCCCCTCTTTCCAGGACTCTTGCATTTACCTCCCTTACAACCCCATCCATAAACAAATTAAACAACCATGGAGACATCACACACCCCTGCCGCAAACCTACATTCACTGAGAACCAATCACTTTCCTCTCTTCCTACACGTACACATGCCTTACATCCTCGATAAAAACTTTTCACTGCTTCTAACAACTTGCCTCCCACACCATATATTCTTAATACCTTCCACAGAGCATCTCTATCAACTCTATCATATGCCTTCTCCAGATCCATAAATGCTACATACAAATCCATTTGCTTTTCTAAGTATTTCTCACATACATTCTTCAAAGCAAACACCTGATCCACACATCCTCTACCACTTCTGAAACCACACTGCTCTTCCCCAATCTGATGCTCTGTACATGCCTTCACCCTCTCAATCAATACCCTCCCATATAATTTACCAGGAATACTCAACAAACTTATACCTCTGTAATTTGAGCACTCACTCTTATCCCCTTTGCCTTTGTACAATGGCACTATGCACGCATTCCGCCAATCCTCAGGCACCTCACCATGAGTCATACATACATTAAATAACCTTACCAACCAGTCAACAATACAGTCACCCCCTTTCTTAATAAATTCCACTGCAATACCATCCAAACCTGCTGCCTTGCCGGCTTTCATCTTCCGCAAAGCTTTTACTACCTCTTCTCTGTTTACCAAATCATTTTCCCTAACCCTCTCACTTTGCACACCACCTCGACCAAAACACCCTATATCTGCCACTCTGTCATCAGACACATTCAACAAACCTTCAAAATACTCATTCCATCTCCTTCTCACATCACCGCTACTTGTTATCACCTCCCCATTTACGCCCTTCACTGAAGTTCCCATTTGCTCCCTTGTCTTACGCACCCTATTTACCTCCTTCCAGAACATCTTGTCATGTATACTTCAGGTATTAAATGAACTTTGCCTTTCCTGGCTAAATAAATGTCAACTATGAAATAAGAAGTAAAGAGTCTCTTAATCAAAGTGGACAATCAATTTATTATATTACTTTTAAAATGAGCTGAACTTGGCAGATTAACTTCAATTATTTACACAACTTACAAAATGTGAAAATAAATGGCCAATTAACATGACCAAAAATGATGTAAAGTTCATACATATCACATCAGAGTTCAGTCTAATATATACGAGCCCAAGCTGTACAAAATATCTGTTATTTTCCCCAAATGCTGACTAAACAAGTGATCTTTTTGTAAATACAAAGAAATAAATAATAATTGTCAGAAGTTAAGCAGTTTCAATCTTTACTTTCATTTTCTCGTTCTAACTTGGCTATCTCAGCCTCCAACAATACACAGGCCTGCTCTATCTCATAATTCCGGGAGACAAGTGACACCCAACTGCTCTCAAGATGTCTTAGTTCTTCACCAGCTTTGGTCTGCATATTTTTCCTGGACCAGTTAAGTTCCTGTATTTCCTTCCTGTGAATGGTAAAGAAAATCTAATTAAATGGGTAAACAACAAGTAAAACAATGGATGAAAGGAGAAAGGTAGAGGCAGAGCAAATGGTTCAAATAAAGTGTGTAAAAATATGGGTAAGACTGTTCTAAACCTTAAACAACAAGCTAAGGGTTTTGAGTCAAGAAAATTTGTTGTGGTCTTAACCAAGTCAAACAGAAAATTATCTATAAATACCAAACATGAAGCTAAAATAATAGTCACTTTTAATACTAATTGTACTCATTACATCCTTTATGTCAAATTCTCAGTGACTAATTACCAGTAACACTGTGTCAACAACATACCCATATTCATGGTTGCAGTCTGTGGCATGAACTTACTGCATTCCCATCTTTTGGAAAATTAAAAACGGGAGGGGAGGATTTCCAGCCCCCAACTCCCTCCCCTTTTAGTCGCCTTCTACAACACACAGGAAATACATGGGATGTATTCTTTCTCCCCTACCTTCCAAGTCAGTCTTTCTTTGCTCATCTTTTCAATGTTGAAACCAATTCAGCAAACATAGACAGAGTTGAAGCAAGAGCTGGATGACATGAAACTTGGCACAAAATAATTATATGCAATTAGTGGAATCTGTGCTTGCTACCACACCTCTCTCTTACTACTCCATGCAGGATCATCCTGCCTCACAATTCTTATTAATTGAAAACAATATCCAACAAAGAAATGGGATGAGTTCAGATAGGTTTGAAAGAATTTATAGCAAATTATGAGTGTGTATGTGGTGAAGCATGATGAAGTTAATAAGACCAAGTTTATTAGAGTCATACAAGTAGAGTCATACAAGAACAGTTAAGGAAAGAGCTAGATTCAAATATTTCTATTCAAAGTAATAAGTAGGATCTGCATGATGATGAGGGTAGGTACATTTATATAACATTTAGGGAGATTTCATGGGCACAGCAGTAACTGCTCAACACTGACAAATAAAACCAATTTAAAAAAAATAATCACTATACAGGAACATACCTTAACCAATGCAAACAAATGAAAGCTGAATTAATCTATCTATCATGATATGAAGACATATTCCTAAATCCTATGTGCATTTTTTCATGTGTTACAGATTGATACAGGAATGCTTTAATAGTTTAGAATAAAAAATAACTACTTGGCCACCTACTTTAGCTCTTGTAGTTGTGCCTGACCACGAGTCAGCATCTTCTGCAGTATAGTGTTGTGTGCCTTCCATGCTTCAGCTCCATACTCATTCATTAAGTCCAAGTTTGTGATCCTGACATGATGGGATAAACTGTACATACATCGTGATCCATGGCAATTTTCGGGTCCAGTTCTAAGAAACACTGTGCCACAATCCCACAAGAGAGATGACAGAACCAAGTGCCCATTTACTGTGGTCTATCCACAGTTATATTCTATGCAGTATTATGTGGGTCATGCAACACTTTCCAAAAGGAGTAAACCCACATTAATGTACAGAATCATATTCACTCACTATCTTTTTGCAAATGATTGCATCCAATCCTCCACTGAACCCCCATTCAACACCATATAATTCTTCTAATCAATGCTTCTCAAAATTGTTAGATATACAATAAATACGAAGTGAATAGAAACAGAATTTTCTAAAAGAGTGACAATTAAATACTTCATTACAAACCTTAATAACCCACACCATATGTTTCAACTCCAGATACATATTAAGCATGATAAGGTCTTATATCGAGGTTTTCAAGCAAACCTATTACCTTCACAAAAATACCAAAAATTGTAAGGAATAGTTCTGGTTATTTTTTTTTCTCGCTCAAAAACCTTTCCTTTCTGTTTTAAAATTGAAATACAACATAATGAAACCCTTCTATACTTGAAATGACCTCAAAATCACAATGGTTTTCCAAGCTGACATTTACACAATAAATACAAAAACCAAATAAAGAATCTTCTGAAAGAATAATCATAAAATATTTACTGGCCTTAATCAACAGCAAGGTAATTTCAACCCAGATTCAAATCTAGCATGAAAAATAGTCCTTATACTGAGGATTTCAAGCAGATCTATTTCGGTCAGAAACATACTAAAAATTTCAGGAAATAATTCAGATTTTTTTCAGGCAAAA
Source organism: Panulirus ornatus (assembly GCF_036320965.1). NCBI lineage: Eukaryota > Metazoa > Arthropoda > Malacostraca > Decapoda > Palinuridae > Panulirus > Panulirus ornatus. The sequence goes on along the minus strand of NC_092254.1, from coordinate 3,261,104 downwards.
AATCTTTTGTTTTAAAATGGAAGTATACAATAGGCAAATGCTTCTGTAACTGAAATAACATTGGAAAATACTTTGTAATGCTTTCCCAAGTTGACAGATAAGCAATAAATATGAAGCAAATAATCACATCTTTTAAAAGAATAACAACTAAATACTTAAATGTTGGCCTCAATGACCCCAACACATATTTCAACCCCAGATTTGTATTCAGTATAAAAAAGAAGTCCTTTTATTAAGGCTTTGAGGCAAATCTATTACCTTCACAAAAATATCAAAAAATTGCAAGTAATATTTCTGGGTATTTTTTGCCCAAAACCTTATAACAACTACCACATCTTTTCACTCTACTCATTTTGAATTACCACCCCTCTCAATAATTAGGAACTGAATGTATGTAATAAATTCCCGCAACACAAGCATACCTGGTTGCCTGATGTTCCAACTGAGCCATTGAGTTATCCACACACTCACTCCAGGCTGCAACATCTGTCATTTTTCCTGGAGGTGGTGGTGGAAGCTCATAACGCTTCATGCTTAGAGTGTCCATTGGTTGTCGAGCAGCTACACGTTCAAACTCACAACGCATCACTTCTGTCTGAGTCAAATAACAGTTAATCATACACGACGTGGAAGCATTTTCATCCCCTCTCAATGGTATCAAGATCTTAATCAAACATGAATAAGTGAATATTGTCAAGCAAAGGAAATTCCTCAGAAGTTTCTTAACTCTAATGTCCAAGCATACTGCAGGCCAGTATCTATCTATCTATATCTCTGATACACGTTCCTTCCGGGAACTCCCATCAAGGGATGGCCACAGCAAAAAAAAGTCTCTACTTATCCCTGTCCTTACATACTTCCCTTCATTCTTCCACCATTTCTCTCTCTACAGTATTCTTCCACTCTATTTGGCTGTCACAGGTGTTCTTCCTCTCACACCTCCCCCTTTATTGTACTATCATACACTCTCCTTGTAAAGTTCCAGCCTTGCATTCTTTCCATATACCCAAACCATTCCAATGTATTACATCTAACCCACTTTACCACTCCACAATTCATTCCCTTTGCATTCCATATTGGCCACTAATTCTTTCATTATGTGAATCATTTCCTGAAAGGATACTTCAATTACACCTTTGATTAACTAGTACTTCTTAAATCCTCCTGTAAAAAAAAAAGTCATTTGTAGGGTAGTCATGGTAAGCACCCTGATAAATCAGCTCTGAGAGCTGATATCCCTCTGTCCCTTTGCCTCTTCTTGTGTTGACTGGGTTTTACTATTCTAAAAAATGCTACAGTAACATGTAAGGATCAGGTTCTGACTGTTCAACAAGAGACACCTGTCATAAAATTTATAAGACTGTTTGTTCAGTATGGGGCATACATTGTGTGATGGCCAGGGTGTGTGCTCAATGAAATGTTATAATTTAGCATCTGCATTAGTGACAAGTGTGATTGGTGTACATTTACATTTTCATTGTTCAATATGGGGCATTTGTTATTCATCATAATCATGAAATACTTTCTAGCTGTTTTATGTGATAGAGAGAGCAAAAGTATGACCAAAACATGAAAGCTTTTCAAATTACATGATCTCAATATACATCAGTTTTCACAAGATTATCTTAAATAAGAACCTTTTAAAAATTTTCAAAGTACTATGATTTCAAAATACATTCAAATAACTATGTTAGCCTTATCAGTAGGAATTATAAAGTTATTACGAGATCATGAATTTCATCATAAAAAGGTGAATATATTCTCATGATTCTTATACATTCTCTACAACAAACGACACACAAATATGTAGCAATACCATTTCCCATATATTTGTTGACAGCTGGGATCACGGCAAACCAGTTAACAACAAAACAGCTTATGATACATAACCTAACAAATTACTATATTTACAACACAGGGGAGGTGAGAATTATATGAACCTGAACTATACATATAACTTATCAACTAACTGTGGTGTTTAAAACATAAATCACTATATCTAATAATGTGCAAAACACTGAATTATTGAATAAAAATAAATTATGAAGCATTGATGTACAACGAATGGTAGAGAAACAAGACGGGTGGAGCATGAGCTGAGCATTGCAAACACATATTCACTAAAAAAGAAATGCAAACATAAGTTTGTCAGTTAGGGGACCAACCTCAAAGGCATTCAATGTGAGTGCAGGAAGGTGCTCCAGGTAATTTTTTGTGGGTCGGTATCTTTTCTTCTCGTCCTCCACCATTGCAATAGCCTAAAATATCCCAATCAATATATTAGTTGGTGGGTGTGAATGAAGATGAACACTATTCCAGTAAACATCAATACTTAAGTATAATGCCATGGTATTCCAGGGGTAAACTCAAGATACCAGCAAGACTCACCGCCTCCCTGACGCCGGGTTCGTCGTAACCTGTGTCGATATAAGGCAGGGCGTCAACTGTCACGTCCTGACTCATCTTTCCTGTTAAATGATGACCAACAATTCTATAACAACACAATTAATGTTCCTGGGTCAGAAGCGTTCAATACTCAACCTAACCACACACATGACAACCTCAGCAGAATCAGACAGCGACACACTGTTTACAAAATTACCAACGTTTATTCAAATGAGAAACTGTAGTAAAGATTTTTTTAAATGATTATTCAATATATCCATTGTCTTCTTAGTAATAATGAATATTTCAAATTAAGCTCAACATTCTGTCAGCTACTTTATTATGTTCATTTCTTGAAAATTTTAAGTTATCAAGTATATCTTTCCCTGGGCATCAAGCGGCCCTCTCATAGGAATATGAGCGAGTATTTTGATGGTGGACTTTAGTATTTGTAAGACATATATTTTTGCTGTTGTAAGATGATTAAGACATGGTAAGCTTAATGGAGATTAGGGAAAACGAAGGGTTGCTTAACGTCTAACAAGATGAATCGCTTGTACAAATAAAAAGATCCTATAAGGACCTTACTTAGCCTCCCTTAGCATTCGAAACAATCTTTTTTTTATTTCTTTTGCTATATGCAGAAAAAATGCCCATTTACGAGCAACATATGAAGTTGGGGACACACCCGCCACTAGTGTAACAAAACCACAAAAATGTGCCGAAATGAGTTGAAACATATCATAATAACACAATGTATGCTATTAACATTATCTGTGCTCATATGAGTTGGCTGAACAATATTTGATGTAATAGAATAGATTCTCTGCCAAGTAAAGAAGAATTATCATTTCTCCATAGTTCTCTCATCATGATGGTCTCCCAAACACCGACATACATTGCATTTACAGTATGTATCTTTTCTTCTTATGAAACGAAATAACATACAAGATTTATAAGATACCACGAAAAAAACTGATATAGACATAGACTTATCCAAGACAAATGAATAACTTGTGGAGGCAACGTATTTGTAAGATAGCAGTAAGCGCTAAAAACAGCAACGTCGTAAATAGCATGTTTTTAGTTTATTTTTCAATGGTAGCTGAGATGGCAATACACTTAGTGCACTGATCAAGTCCATCTCATTAACTATACACAACACGATGTATAACACAATAAAGGTAACAATTTGGATTGTATGGGGAGGTTAGGATAAATTTTCATAGGTTTTTCAGTTTCTACAACTGTTTCACCTAGATCTGCTTTAATAATTTCCTATTTTCCCTGATAATCCTCATCACGATCGATTACAATTACTTCATTTATGAGCGTAGTAAAAGATAATCATGCTCCATGTTGCATAAGTACTCCAACAATTGCATTTCATTATAAACCATACATCAGAGGTGATGAGTGGCTCCCCTGAATTTAAATCTTATCAATAAACTAATGAAAGGTACTTGTTTAATCTAACCTAACCTGATAACCTCACCTTTCTAATATAAATGAAATCATCTCAACCTAACAAATGACCTAATTAATCCAACTTGAGAAAGTTTATCATACCAAATGACGACTTACTTCACCAATTTGGACAACGCCTCACTACACGACTAAAAAAATCTCAATAATTTAGAATGGAACTAACATGAGGGGAAAGCACGCTCATTTAATCTAACGTTATTCAAATAAACCTCACCACTACACTACTTCTTAACTAGCAGCAGCAGCAGCTCCCCTCGGGCCCCTCACCCAAGCAGACAGGAGGCAGCCTCACCTCAGCCTCAGTGACAGTCTTCCCCACACGGTAGTGGCGAGAGGTCCAGTTCTTCAGCTCCTGTTGCTGTTGTGCTATCCTTCCTAGCTATGTAATTTGTCTTAGTGTCCCTTCACACATACTGTTTGCGAGCAGTCGTGTGTTGGTGCATCGAAGGGAGGCAGGAAAGCAACCAGAGCCATCAGAACCTGGAGTGTTGAAAGGCCGCTCTCTGCCAGGATAGGCTGCGCCGCTGTCCTGCCAGTATGTTCTCCAGCCCTTGTGGCCTTCACCATTTCTGACCATGTCTGTTGTTTTTCTAGCGGTGTGTTACTATGTATGTCTGGTAGGATCGTTTAGTAAGTAACACTCCCTTTAGTCCTGTTCTTATCTACGTGTATGTCCTATTGTTTTATATATTATGTCAATTTCTCGTGTGTGATGGTTTGGAGCAGTATGTCGCAGTATGACAATATAACCTATTTATCCCCTATGTTCCCAATCTGTCATCATCATCATCATCATTATCCTTGGATAAACTTTCTCCTTAGCTTCGGTTGGGTCTCATATCACTTTTTTTTTGAGATCCTGCTTATGAATTTTATATCTGAAGTAAACATCAATGTGTAACATAATTCTGCAAATCAGCAATATATTTATGTGGTTGTTATGCATGAATTATCAACACGTCAACATACAGTCATCCCCTCAACATACATTTCTTCAATTCATGATCAAGGTAACATTCATTCATTACATCAGCATCAGCAACCTTAGTAGTGTATTCTTATAATTCAACACCATTATTGATTATATCCTTTCCTATTCTTAAAATGTTAGTCTTGAATATAATGTTCCACTGCATCATTATAACTTATTCAGTCTTACCATCACCTGTTTTATATATTGTTTCTTCGCTAATTCTCGCCAAGAGTCCTTTTCACGATATTCTTCAGTTGTCTTGGCTGTATATTTAGGTACATGATATATACCTCATTCCTTGTGCACCCATCTTTTGCCATGTGTCAGCCACTTCATTCCAATTTATTCCTCAACACAGGAATAAAACATGGCTTCCCCCTCCCCCGTTTTCTAAAATCCTTACAGTCCATCAATTTACCAAGATCGCAATTAGTGCCAGTTGTTACCAAGGTATTAATGACCGAGTTCACCACTTTAGCAATTTTTTAGAACCTTGATAGCCAGTATCTCTGCATGTGTTGAGGACACAACAGTCAGTGTGTCACATTACTTACTCCAAAACCCGGTTCTCAACGCCAGAAATCCCATTCCAGCATAGCAAACATCATCATCGTCTTATTTAGCAGTATCCAGGTCACTAATAATACTGTATTCATTATATTTACAATTTCTGGTAACATCATCTTTGTTGCTAACATATTTTATAAGGGATACAACTGTAATGGTCTATATCCCCTTAGATCTGTCTTTCCAGATGACTAAATTAATCCATTATACACATCATCAAACTTCTTATCTCTTCATTATCTGAAAGGGGTCCTGGGGTAACGTTTTATATATATATATATATATATATATATATATATATATATATATATATATATATATATATATATATATATATATATATATATATTCCTCCGATGAGCGTTACGTGCTAACCCAGGCTGAGGGCAAAATCTCTTACCATGAGTGTAGACGTCTCTTCCCTCACTGTACAAATAGATGATTACAAACTGATGAATACTAGATATTTTACACATGAGCAGAGAGATTCGTAGACAACATATCAGTATACGCGGCAGTCACATACATGACCAAACCAACTCATGCTATCGTCAGTGCCACGTCATGAACACTGTAGCGCGTCATTTAACACACGTCTTCCATACTCACGTTGTCCTTCAAGGTTAAGAGACGGGGCAACACGAGCATAAAACTCTCTCCTCGTAACATGCCAATAGTAAGCACGTCACACCCGCCTCTTCAGCACACACGCATCATCAACACCAACACACTAGCTAGTAATACCATGTTATCAACAAACAAGTTGTCATGAACGCAACACTTCATCGTGTAAGACGCGTCATCAGCGCAGCACCCCAACATAAATCACTACATAACATCGCTAAACAGAACAGTTACACATAACGTAGAACACAAAAACTATCAACGTACTCGTCAGCATGTCATTATTCCACACTATAGTAACACCAGACGTTCAATACAACAATCTAAGAACATGTCATAAGCACATAGAAATCAACATAATGCCATCATCACGTACGGTTTCATGAACTCATCAATAGACGTCATCAAAAGGGGTCTGCTAGCAACGTGGCTGTTGAAGTCCTCGCTATCAGCGTATGGAAGGTCATTAACACGGGGATCCGTCATAAGACAAGTATGGTTGGGGGCCTTTAAAGTCGTGGGGCCTTGGGGGTGGAGGCGCTTCACCTTGGGACCGGGGGGGCCGGTCCTCCCGGGAAGCCGGTCAAGTGGCGGCGGGAATGATCGATCCGCCCCCACCCACCCCTCCTCACCCACTTCCTCCCACGGCGGAATTGTCGTCAGACATGATGCTACCTGGGAGGACAAATGGAGGGTTGCAGGACAAGTGGATCATTCCAGGACATGAGGATAACTGTAAGACAAGTGGATCATTTCATGACAAATGAATAACCGCTGGACGGTTGAATGATTTTAGGACAAGCGGATGACTGCAGGACAAGTTGATGATATGGACGAAAGGATGATTCCAGGACAAGTGGATGACCAGGACAAGTAGATGATTCCAGGACAAGTGAATGATTGCGGAAGGATTCCATGACAAATGGATGCCTGTGGGTCTAGCGGATAACTAATGGACAAACAAAGTATTCCAGGACACTATGTTTTGAAATTTTACGAGCTTAAGTAATACATGGCTGTGTTACCTGAGTGTCGACTCACTGTTCTTGATCATTCACGTAAAGTAACCCTGTACCGGGAGAACCTGTTGTAGTAACACCCACGATAGACAGATCGATAATTGGAAGGAACACCAATCAATCAAAGGGAACCAGTCACCGGCTAAACTTCCACTTAACATTACGATAATTGCCATAGCAGGTCTGTTGCTAAGCACCGTGTTCCCCCACTGCGTTCTCCATCAAAGTAGTTTATATAAGAATGGACAGCTTATGATGACAGCATGTTGTTTAAAGTGTTTTGTACTGGGTTCATGATGCTCACGACAAACCTCCCAAGGCAGGTCTGGGAGGTCGTTTTAGTTCAGTAAACCACCAGGATTACTTGTTCATCCCATAAACGTCAAATTCTGACCAATAAAAACTTGAACACCTTCTCCAGATGTTTAGATCATTATCACTATATTTAGGAACTCGAGGCGTTTGACCCTTTGAGGGTGGGACCCGAAGGCTGCACTTACAGTCCCTCATGTCCTACACTGACTGACTGCTTTGCTTCCTGATGCAATTCTCTTCCTTTAGATTTTGCTATGCAACTACTTTTATCCAGTATTTATACATATATTCTTTTGTTTGGTATATCATGTACGAAAGTACGAACAATTGGACGTTGTGGTCTTATTGTTGTTTACCATCAAATGTTTTCTGTGGTACAATGAACTACAGAAAATAAGTAAATTTCACAGTAACTAGAGTAAACTGAGTTAGTGGCACTTTTTATCACTTCCTGACGGACAGACTTCACACCATGATAGAACTGTCCCCTTCCATTTGCTATACTAGTTTACCAGATCACTTTCTGTGGTATAAGAATTCATATCCTAGGATAGAGGAGATATTAAATTATTTCAGAGAGCGGGTGTTGGAGTGAAGCTCCTGAGCGGGAGTACTCACTCGGTGATGGGCAGGAGGAGGAAGGACGGCTGATGGGCAGGATGGTCGTCACCTGCCCCCGCCGACCCAGAGGTGCTTACAAACTCATCTTTCCAGGTAATTACTTGTTTGTACGTCCTTGAAGGCAAGCGCAGGGACCTTTACACTAGTGGGCTCCCATATCTCCCTTTGGTAGGTTGCTGCTCCCGCTCTTGCCATACCCAGTACACTGACAAAACTATCTCAGGCAGGTAGACCTACCCTTACCTGGACACCAGACACGTACAATATAACAGAAAATAAAGGAATAAGACAGTTACATAACCTTCCAGCAAGAAGGGACCTGGTGCTGGCTAACAGGTGGTACCATCTTACAACCCGGGGTACTTACATGACCAGGGCAACTCAGCTGGTTTCTATACTTGACTAGGTCAACACCGCTGGTTCATCTACATGACCAGGCCAACACAGTTGATCCTTGCACTTGATGGCAACACAGCTAGTCCTTGTACATGACCAGGGTAACACATTGGGAGATCTCCACCCATCTTGATGCAGTGTGTCTTAACATTTATATAATTCTTTGTATCAATCAAGATTTTGATGTTTGTTCCTAAAACATTTAAACATTCAATAATAAAGAATATTTGTGAGGAACTGCAATATTTTACTCAAAATGTGTTTATTATGAGGAAGTTGTGTGTGCAGCACTGGCATTGGCTGGCTTGCTGGTGACTGTGAACCTGCTGACTGATGACGGAGGATCCCCCGATACTGGTGACGATGATGAACTACTGGAGGCACAGGCCTGGTCTCCATACACCATTGTGGAGAACGATCACAACAGCCAGATGACGATGACCCACGACCTGGTGAGTGGTGATGGTGGGAGAAGTCGTAGAGGTAATCCTGGCTGCAGCGTGGGTTGTGGTGTTAATAGATATGTTGATAACTATAATGATGGTGGTAGGTGATAATATGGATGAATGTAACTGATGATGATAGTGGTGATGGAGGCAGTAGTCAAGGTGGCCACCATTCAAGCACAAGCAAGTCTGGAACACTGGGCCACTGGCAGGTAGCACGTAAACAAGAAAAAGAAACAGTCATGAGTTACCCTTGAAAGACAGAAAAAAGTACAACTTTTGACAGAAGGCCAGACTTCGCACTTATCCGATGTTAATTCTTACATTTTTTCCCTTCTCTCTCCATTCGGTATCCTTGCTTGGTGTGTGTATGCCTTTTCATGGCTCAAAGGAGGGCCCACAGCTGGTGGTAAGAGGGGCGGGCCAGGGTAGTGTCCTGGAACGGCTGCTGCCTGGTGGGGGTCCCCCACGAAGCCTCACCACCCTGGACATGACCCAGCCGGCCTCCCCTTCCATACATTGCCTCCACACCAGGTCAGTCCCTCACATTCATGTACATAGATTTAACTAGAAAGTGTATAAGACCTACAAAGGCTATCTATAGACTCCATTAATATTACAGGAAGCAGCCCTAGTACATGGAGTACCACTTGAACCATTCACAATGTTGCAGGAGCCATCCCCAATACCCAGTATGTCCCCATGCAGCTGAAGATGACCGGTACATATCAGAGCAGCTCTTGCGGCAAGGGACCTGGGAGCCACACATCCTCTCACTCTTCACCACTGCTCTCACCTACTACCCGTGAGTTGACTCAGGGACCCTGGGATCCTCATCTACTCCTGTTCAACATATGAGAGGTCAGCCCAGTAGTATAGACATATGGTGGGTCTGCCTTACAACATAGACATTACTGGAATGTCAATCCTATAATGTAAACATGTCTGGGAGGTCAATCTTACAACTTGTGTGATGGGACAGTCATGTGAACATGTAGTGAGAGTGTCTTGGGATATGAATGTGAGAGAGGTCAGCCTTATGATGTGAACATGTGGGAGGTTTTGACCTTTGATATGAACTATTATGGGTGTTAAATCCTATGATATAAACAGGTAGGAGGTGTTTACATTTGATATGAACTTTGTAGGAGGTCAGTCCTAAGATATAAATGTGTGAGAGCTCTTCCCTTTAATATGACCTTTGTGGGAGGTCATGCCTGTATAGAAACTCATGTGAGGATAGCCCTTTGATATGAACCTGTGAAGGAAGTCAGCAGTATGATATGGACATGCGAGATATCTGTCCCTTCATGTGAACTTGTATGGGAGGTCAAACATGTGATATGAACCTGTATGGGAGGTCAAACATGTGATATGAACTAGTGTGAGAGGTCAAACATGTGATATGAACTTGTGTTCAGCCCATGACAGCAATGTATACAGATCAGCCCTCTCATCTTAATGTTACAAATGAACAGTATTACAAATGTGACCATCCGCAGGTCAAGCACTGTGGTCGACCTGGGTGCCCATGTGGGTGTGTACAGCCTGCTTGGGGCCAGGATGGGTGCACATGTTGTGGCAGTTGAGCCCGTGTGGGCATCAGCAGTCAGGTTGCATGCAGGAGCACTGGCTGGAGGTGTAGCCAGTAAGGTCACCATCCTGCTGCATGCTTCTGCTGACCATCGTTTCCATGCCAAAGTCAGTACTGTATGTTCTCACAAGGTTAGAATTGGTAATTTGTAAGGACAGGACTCTATAGTAAGAGAAAAATGCTTAAAATAAGATTAGAGAATTTAGTACAGTATGTGTATTTTTGTAATGCTAGGCTGTTATAAGGTAAGGGTGTTGTAATAAAGTCAAGAGTTCTATGGGAAGGTCAGTAGGTTGGGCAGTTTAGTAGGCGAATTGTAATGTTATGTTAAAATAATATTGTCAGGCCCAACAAACATGACTAAGCCACCAATGACCACATTCTACAGCTTCGGTATCGAGCAGGAAACCTCGGAGGCACATCAGTGGTAGAAGCCACTCCACAAGAGGTTGACCTTCTCCAAAGGTCACAGCCACATGACCTTGTGACTACCCTGACCCTTAATAACCTGGAACCCTTTGTCAACACCTCCATTATCCTCCTCAAAATTGATATAGGTGAGTGACAGATTGTCTGGTCCCAGGGATGGGCTGTGCTAGTCTATTCTCACACATATACCTCTTGGCTTAGTTGTGTTTTAAACCTGGGAGAAATCATGCTAGTGCATTTTTAAAATTTTTCACTTCCTGTCTTTCCTGGGCATGATTTCAAAGGACTTTACATCTAACAGTAGAATACGAATGCCCTTCACTAACCTCTTTTTACATTTTGAAGCAAACATTTTGGCCCCCTTATTAACCAAATTTTTTATAATTCAACTAGTGAATTATGGTTATTCTGTTAACTCTGAGGGTAATTACATTTTGATAAATTTCTTGGGCAAGACTAATCAAAGCACTACCAAACCTTCTATTCGGAGAGGTAAAGACAAAAGGTCTTGGTACAGCTATGACCAGGTATTTACTGGGACTCAGGCATGCACATTGGTCATCACTGAGTGTCCTGTGGCCCCCTGATGACCTATGCCCTACCAGGATATACCATATGTATGCATTATAATCACATATTTCGTTTTTCAAATATAGTGAAACATCAATAGAACCTAAGTATACAGAGCAGTATGGTACTGTCTAGCAAGGTGCAGACACAATACCTTGAAGTGTTTAGTGTGTTTCACAATGTGAGCAATAGCAGTTGTTGGTGTACTCCCCAGAGGGCTGGGAGTGTCGAGCTGTGTTGGGCGGCAACACCTTCCTGACAGGACACTTCGCACCATACATCTTCATGGAGTGGGCTGTATTGGCCAATAACCGCCACAAGTATCATGCCCCTTGCCGACCACGTCACCTCCACCACATGGTCCACTGGCTTGCTGACCGAGGTTATCACGCACACATCTCTAAATCTGGTGCCCGTCTCCATCCAGCCAAGCTTGATACATGGAGAGCTGGAGACATATATTGGAGACACAACAGTGCTCCTCTGCTGCATGATCCTCAGAACTAGCAATGTTACATCAAATCTATAGGAACCATATCGGACCTACTGGTATGGTACCAAAGCTAGTGGTGAATCAGGTCAAGTGGCATTACATCAGACATATTGGTGTTCTGTTAGTTCATGGTGTTGCAGCAGGCCTAATGGTGATGGAGCAGGTAAAAAGGTGTTGCATCAGGTCAGGTGTTTTGCACCATACCTAGCGCTGTCACACCTGACTTCTTGGTACCACATCAAACCTGTTGGTGTTGCATAAGGTCAGGTGTACTGCACCAGCCCTAGTGATGTTGCACTTGATTTAGTGGTATAACATTAGACCTAGTGATGCTGCATTAAGTATACTGCACCAGACCTAGTGATGTTGCATCAGGTCAATTATTTTGCACCAGACCTAGTCATATTGCACGACTTGATTGTACCACTTTGCCAAGGTAGCTGGGAAGACTTCATGTATGAGTAAGATGATTAACTCCAGTCTTTTCCATTAAATACCATACATCAAGTAGAGGTGATGCATCTTTGACTATTCTATGATATAAAAATTCGTGAATTTACATACCAGAGGCTGAGTAGAGAGGCTTCTCAGCAAGGCAGGCAACAAGAAGTCAGAAGTCACTCTTGATTCTGAGTGATGATGGGTAGGACAAAGGTGTGGCATCTGGCACACAAGCTAAGGTAGTTACAGCAGTAAAAGTATAGAGGTCCTTTTAGTATGGTGCATTGTTCTGAGGTAAACTTACGATAATATACATGCTGAGGTACCGTATGCTAGTAAAATACATATTTTGAGATAAATTAGTGTGGTACAAGTGCTGAGGGGCCATTGTGCGGTATGTGCTAAGTACCATCAGTACAGTTTTTGTGATAACCTACAATTAGTGCAGTACATATACTGAGGTATTATTAGAACAGTACATGGTTGTGACACTGTTAGTATGTGATGAATTTTTATTGTAAATATGAAGGTTCTTTTAGTATGGTAAACATAATTAGTACAATACTTCTAGAGATAACTTTAATACATTACATGTACTGAGGTCCTGTTAGTATGGTACTCATCCTGAGGTACTCCTAGTGTGTTACACAAGGTACAGTTACCATGGTAAATTTGTTGATGAACTGTCTAGAATGAAGCAGTCACTGAACAGGAGGAACAGCTATAAAATGTAAATTTATTTATTATTTATATGCACCCCAGCACCAGTCTCTGTGTTATAAGTCCTGGTGTTGCCCAAGACCTTTCTGAAGGATCCTGTAGTACAATGTTGTGCTACGTCCAGTACCAAGGTAATGTAGACTCCTTCGGAGAGAGAAATTCTTTGATAAGACTACATCTAGTGATACAGCCTCACCAAAGGTGACTTCATTTATGGTATCTCTTGCAGGCAGAGCTGAGTAACACCTAATATTTAAGAAAACAGTAATATACATTAACATGTTAATGTTATTTTCTTAACCTCCATATCATTCTGTATCTAGTGTCCTATAATAATTACATGCTTTATTACAAGGCACCCTGTCAGTAACTGTTTGCTCATGACTCTGCACTGGAAGCAGATTCAAATGAGAAATGGCATAAGTCAGTACCTGAGTTTGGGAAAGTGTGAAAGGAAAATGTTGAGTAAATATGAAGTAAAGCAAGGTCATTAGATGTAGCAGTGAAAAGAGAGAGGTTATTTGAAGTGTAGGGGTTTGAACGGAGAGAACTTTGAGGAACTGGATTGTTTTAGATACCTGGGAGTGGATATGGCAGTGAATGGAACCTTGGTTGCTAAAGTGAGTCATAGGGTGGGTGAGGGGGCAAAGGTCTTGGTTGGAACAAGGAATCTGCAGGAAGAGAGGTCACTGTCTTGCAGGGTGGAGGTAGGTATGTTTGATGGTATGGTAATCCTGTCGATGTTGTATGGATGTGAGGCATGGACCTTAGACAAAAATGCAAAGGAATAGATGTATGTTTTGGAAATGAAATGTTTGTGGACAGTATATGGTGTAAGGAGGGTTGAACAAATAAGAAATGATACATTAAGAGAGTAGTATGGTAGTTTGAGGAATATGTATGAAAGAGCTGAAGGTGTGCTGATTTGGTTTGTACATATGGAGAGGATGAATGAGGAAACATGAGGTATACATGTCAAAAGTGGACGGAACAAGGAAAAGGAGCAAAGCAAGGGGGAGGTGGAAGGCTATACTTAAAGATGCTCTAAATGCTCAGGGCTTGAACATGCAGGAGGGTGCAAGGGACAGAGCAAATTGGAGCAGTGTGGTGATGTTAGGTTTGGTTAGGATGAGGTATGACACACTACTCAACACTGAATCACTTGGTCAAGAAGAACTGAGTACCAAACATGAGAAGATAACCTTTTTATAAATGGAAATTAAACCTGCAAAATGGCATAACAATAATTTATTATTACAATGCAGATAAATAGACTATACATCTTATGAACCAGTTCATTATGAAGATATAAACAGTCAACAGGAGTCTCACTTTATATTGTTTATCTGGTGATTTAAACAACAAAGCAACACTGTATTTACACTATGGTACATGACGGCCAGGAGGTGACACATGCTCGCCGTCTTAGGAAAAAAATCCCTGACGCTCTAATCATAACTAACAAGTAATTCATTGGCTTCATCTAGCAAAAAAATGGTAACTTCTTGGATGCCCATTATATGAAGAATCCCTGACAACTTGTGACATATATCACAACCAGCCAGTAGGAAGAGCTCTAATGATGTCAATATGACATTGTGGCTCTGCTGTTGTGACATCTTTGTTGTCATATTGGTGTCAAACTGTGTTATTCCAATCACAGTAAATTTAACAAGCACAGTATAACAAAAATATGTCTTAAAAATCATATTGTTTTCATTATAGGTACATTTTAAAATGATTAATCTCTGAATAATTAAAACTGAGCAGGGGAAGATGTATGGGCAAATCCTTCAAATTTCCCAGGTGGATGTGAGACTCCAGAAGAGCCTAAAGCACTGCAGTCATATGCTTACCAGTCATCATGTTCTTCAAAAGTTGCGACTGACGGTGGATGCTGAGAACAGCCATATGAAAATTACTTAGCATGGATGGACGCGTGTTACCAGTGAAATAAACTCCTTGGAAGATTAAAATAATGAAGTTATTGAAGATTCATGAACTCGATGTATGGTTCCAAAAGTGAAAGACTTTATTTATGAGGCGAGATGCTTGAAAACGAGAGAATGAAAACAACCAACAAAAAGTATGAAGCACTGCTCCATAATGGGTGAACATAATTGAAATATATACAAAGTAAATACACATGAATAATAATTACCGATACGATAACTGGGCATGAAGCATTCATCTACAGGCAAACTGCCAGCCAATAATAGATTATGTTTCTTTCTTCCATGAAGAATGAAAACATCTCTTCCTCGTCATTGGTCCACTGCACCAGTGATACAAGCTGCAGCTAATGACTGGCCAGACTGGATGACAATATCTGGGACTGCAGACTGACCCAACCTTTAGGCTTTACTTCAAACTGATGAATTGAACTTGAAACTTATCAACAGGCTGGAGTCATTCCTTAATTAGGATGGGCCACTACTTAAAAGGGAGGGGCAGATACTTAAGGAAAAAAAGAATCATTACTTAACATGAGCAGGACTGGACTTCAGATCAATTAAAAGTAAGTCATGTAACAAGAAGACAGCATTTGACAGATAAGTGAGAGAGATGACCAAATTGACACTTAAAAGGCTGGTTATGATAAATTACAGTAACAACACACTGTATACTAGCAAAAGTATTAGATTCAGGAGTTTGTAGCTTGACAATGACAATTTCCCTTTGCTGAACAGATTGTTGATGGTATTTAACACACATATTCCTGAATAAACTAGTAATGGTACTTAACTGACATGCTGCTGAAGAGACTGGTAACTGTACTTAATGCAGTCATTACTTGAATCGGCTGGTGAAGGTAAGACTATTCAAGACAGAAGACTTATTACCTAACAGACAAAGTATGACTACTTAAAACAGATGACTCATTACTTAACAGACAAAAAGCAATACTGCACTTAAGACTGGAATCTATTGTTAACAGTATAGGGTAACAATTAATTAATGACATTATGTTTGTACAAGCAGGGTCAATAATTAAGAAGCATCACTTAACTGACTGGAGCAATACTTAACAGATGATATTTCATAGACTGGGAGAGTACTTAACAGACTATAGACAAAGCACATTACCAAATACAGAGTGTAATTTAACAGACTGGTAGCAGCACTTAACAGATTAGTTGTTATTTCACAAACTTGGAAGGCACTTGACAAAGCTGTTATTTTACAACCTGGGACAACACTTTACTTGAAATTATTACTTAACACACTGGGGTGTACTTAAAGGATTCGTTATTAACATATAGATGATGGCAATCCATAATGGGGGAGTTCACTGAGTGATGAATCTACATTTTCAGCTAGTTGACATTTTCATGTTCATGATGAGCTTCTCATGTCAAGCTCACAATAAGCTCTCTGTACTGAGCAACTCAAATTAAGCTCCTTGCACTCATTTTTCTGTATTTCACATCTGAGCAGTCCATCATCACACAAGTCTTTCATGTTTTGAGACCTCTTGCAACTTTTTCAAACACCCAGAAACAATTCTGAAAAAGCTAGATTTTTTTGAGCACAGTTGATGGTCTAGGGACATTTAGAAACTTATTAAAGTCACTAGAAATAACATCACATTCTTCCCCATCTGCCAGCCTAATAAAACTTCTGCAAACAGCTGATGACACACCTGCTCTGAATAAGTCAGAAATACCCAAACAATAAGAATACACTAGGAACTCTCTAGCACCATCCTAGAATATTCTAAGTGGTCCCACAATGATGCATAGACATTTTCTAAACACTGTAGAATATATAAGACTGTTAAGCTCTCATCACAAAAGTAGTGCACACAATACCCTGACTGGTAAAGCAGTGTTTCTGTGTACACTTATGCATTTATGAATGTCATTCATACATGTTTGACTTAAGCAGTGGATGCCACCCACACAATGTCTGAAGTTGTGAAGTGGAACCTATATGCCTGTGGTTTATCTAAACTTGTCTAAATTTTGAAGATGTCACTTGCACCAAGACTCTGAGGACTGTTTGCATACTAGAATATAAAATAATTTGTGAAACACAATGAAGATTTGAATCACAAAGCACATCAGCGATGCAGCCATTTATAGTAGACAATAGTATGTAGAGAAAAATGATAAAGTCTTGTAAACATCAATATATGAGCTAAACTATATTGAAAATAAGAAAACATAAACTGACCAAAAGTGATCTACCATAAACACAGAGCTGGTACATAGCCTGAGGACAGCCACCACATCAATGTGATTATGTTTAGTAACTTGCATGTTACAATGTGTTAATTGAAACATGCAGACAGAGGTATGCAAGATCAGACAATGAATAACACATACAAGTCAAGTCAGAATGGGTGATTACTGTCTATTGCTGTAACTTGTGTATGATTAATTTCAGAAATGCCAAACAAGAATTCAAACTTCAAGGGGGCACTGCAGTCACTGTGGTGTTACTGTCTTAAACCAGTTTTACAAGAGGAAACATTAAAATCATTGAAAGAGGGCATTTTCGTTGTCCCATCTGCCAATCCTTTTTGGTTACTGATTGCTCTCTTTGTGACTGGTAAACTCAGAAATGATCTGAGTAAAGATCTGTTATTTTCTTAGCTTGATATGATAACCTAATGAAATGCAAAGTCAAGTAGCTTTTGTAAAATTTCAGTCACTACACATTTTCATCACTAGTGGATATTTAGGATATGTTAGCAATGTGGAATGTTTCTTTTTTGCTGCATGGAGTAAAGAAGTGCAAACATAAATTCGGTGTGCCAATAACACAATAATTCTTTTTCTCTTTCATAATATCACAGTCTATTTAAGATTTATTTTTTTTTTAAACAAGACAAGCAAAATTGTGAAAATTCCAGACCAGCTTTCTCAGCTTGTCATCCAATCATTAAGTGGACTAACATAAACCACACACCTACAGCACCCTAGAAAGATACGGTAAAAAGCATATTCTGTTAATTTCATGGGACAGGTCAGTGCAAGAAGTTAAAGTAGTTATAAGTCTGGGGGTGGCTGGACCTGGGGATTGGGGGAGGGGGTCGGTCGGGTGGTCCTCTGGTCGTTGTCAGATCATCAGGCTCGTAATAAATGTCACTGGCATCCTGTGTGGGGTCAGAGAGGAAACATATTAGACCACATCATACAACTGCCATCCACCTGGCAGAAACAGCAAACTTTACGTAGAACAGTAGAAGAGTAAATAGAAAGTAGAAATGCTGATCAGAAATACTCACTAAAATAAAGTATTCATTATCAAAATTGATTTAACTTACATAGAATTAGCTAACTGTCATATTCCATAAAGGTAAAGGAATAACACCACAAAATACGTCACTGGTAGGTAACAACAACCAAGAATCTTTTCACGGAGTACTTCATGTGAATCACATGACTGGCAACAGATTCATACTTCTAAGTAAAGAATCATACATTCAGAGGGAGAATAAATCACAAAACTGGCAGAAGGAACACATATGTAACAAGAATCACACTTCTGGTGAGATCACACATCTGGCAACAGAATCACAGGGTAACAAAATCAAACATGTTACAAGAGAATCACACATTACAAAAAAACCTCATTAGGCAGAAGAAACTCATATATTGCTGCAGAACCAATCACACACCTTGCAGAACAAATAATCAAACATCTAACAACAAAACTAGTCACATATTTGGCAGAAATGTCAATTATGTATCTTTACCAACATGATCAGTCATACATCTGACAGTAAAAACAATCACCCATCAAGGAGAAAATCTACAAATCATGCAAGAACAGAATCATTACAATATTAGGAGTAAAATTAAACATACATCAGGCAGTAACATCAGTCACTCATATGGCTGCAGCACCAGTTACATGCCCCTTCCCACATTATCACTGTGCACTTCTTTGTCCTCATATTCTTAATTTCAAGATAATTTATTCATGATCTTCACTGAATCGATAAACATATCCCTAAACTTAAATTTCCTCATTAAGATTCTTGACTGGAAGAATATCCTTAATATTCCCTCATCTCTACCTGTCTTCATTACTTTTTCCCATCATAACCCATCATAAGAGTAAACTAAGACATGAGGAAGATCATGGCCAGATATAATCCAATGGTCTCTATGTTCACAAAATATTTACATTTATAATGGGGCATGAACAGTATGAGAAGGAGCAGCTTGAAATTACTGTTAAAATGAGTTCTACAAACAGATGTAATGCTGTAGGTTGAGAGGAACTTTAGTGACTCAAGATGTACTCAATGGTAAGATTTAATTTCAGAGTGCAGAGGATGGACGTTAAGAGACACTCGAGCGACACACCAAGGAAATACCCCATTCAGAGCCTGGGTGTTGGACATATTCTGGTGACATACTTAGGGACTCACTTTTAACTACTATATGTTCAGCATCAACATAATCAGTATCATAATGAGTGAAAAAAACATAATACATATTGGAAATTTGTAAATTTTGAGTTGTGATATTAGAGGTTCTAGTAAGAAAGCTAAGTGTAAAATGTAATTATGAAAAACAATTGGGTGTTATCAGTCTGGAATGTGGTTCCACAAAGGGATAAGTCTAAAACCTTAGCAAGGTTGATAAATTCACCTGCCACTTCACTGTGCACACTCTCTGGTCCTGTTATTTCCTAGAGATGGCATAAATCTACAAGCCTTAATCTAGTTCTGACAGCTAGGAAGAAGACTGATGGAAATACAAAAAGTTCACATGATTATAACAAGGTCATGAGAATGTTAACATATGCACACACCATACAGAATGCTCAGATCACATAGAAAGATTGACACAAGAGAATTTAGTCATATTTTATGTCAACAGCTATAATGGTCTATTGGCACTCTAACTAGGTAATGAATATGCATGGGCCAGGTGAGGATATTCCCTCAAAGGCCCAGTCCTCTGTTCTTAACGCTACCTCGTTAACGCGGGAATGGCGAATAGTATGAAAGAAAGAAAAAGTATATGTGTATGTGTGTGTGATTACTTATGTTGGGAAAAAGTTTTACACTAATTACCCCATTTCATAACCCTAAGTATATACCATGTCTTTACCTCATGTATATTTTTCAAGGACCAATTTCTGTGAAAGAGTCCTGGTGTTACCAAAGAACTTTCTGAAGGCTCTTGCAGCCCAAGGCTGTACTACTTCCGGTAGCAGGGAAATGTAGACTCCTCTGGAGTGAGAATGTCTTTGATGAGATTCTCCTCCCAATGATAGCCTAATCATAGGTGACTTTTCAATCGCAGTGTAACCTCAAGCAGGTGGAATTAGGCATCAACCACCTTATGTATACACACACCCCAGCTTGAGCCACTATTCCATTCATCAATTAATTCCTTATGGAAGGATTTACAGCTGGGTTGACTGTGAACTGGCTGTGTAATAACTAGTTGGCTCTTAAAGACAGAGAGAGTTTTACACGTGACTCCCATCTCTTACCCTTGTATTTTTTCACTGCCTAACTACCTTTTTAATTTTCCAAAAGAAGGAACAGAGAAGGGGGCCAAGTGAGGACATTTCCTCTAAGGCTAAGTCCTCTGTTCTTAATGCTACCTCGCTAATACGGGAAATGGCGAATATGTATGTATGAAAAACTACCTTTCCTGTCAATTCAAGACAGCATCAGGAACAAACAAATGGCTTATCTTTAAAACAACCATTCTTAAACTATTATGTATAATGAACGAAAAACAGAAATCAGTATTCACAGCCAATTCCCCAAACCACTCCATGGTTCATCTTCATTACTTTATCCTGTCAACAGCAAGTTGCCCCCCATATAGCCCATACCTCATATTCATAAACACTGTTGGGACTACTATACCTTCAAGCATACTCATTTCTGCCCTTCCAGATGTTGTCCTCTCTTTCCACACATTCTTCAGTGCTCCCATTCATGCATATATAGTAAGTCCAATAAAGATTTGAAAGGGCAAATTCAACATGATTTAGTAGCTACTTAGAATCAAGATTAGAGGTGTAGCACAATAAGACCCTGCAGCTTGCAAAAGTAAGTCAAGCAGATGAGTCTGCAAAAATAGGTGTTTTTTAAAGAATACAGACAAGAGTAATACTGTTTTAAGGAAATGATGGACAAAGTCCAGGAAACTGTGTGCCCATCTTCACTAGTAGGGTACCCTGGTGTGCCAGCAATATGCTCCATGCCTACAGCAGGGGTTGCTTCCACCCACTAAAAGAGGAGAGAGTTGTAGCTGCGAGCAATGCGGGAATGCTGGGTGGCAAGAGTACCCACCCCAAGGGAGCCACGGGACTTGGGGCGTGGCAAGTGGTAAGGCCTTTCCACCTCATCCTCTGTATTCTCTAGCATGGCTGCTGGTGCAACACTTGCTCCACCCATGGGTCCAATGGTGGCAGCTCCTGCCACATCTTGTAGTGGCAAAGGTGTACGGGCACCCAGCGTTGGTGCTCTTGACACGCCACCCTGAGCTGCTGGGAAAGGATAGAGCCAAAGAGTTATGGTCAATCAGTCCTCTATCTCTGTTCAGCTAGAGAAGAAGGCACAGGTTCAGTGCTAGCTAGGGGAAGAGAAATGGATGAGGAATCATCCAGAGTTGAGTTGGAGGAAAATAAGGCACTGAAAAGGGTGGCTATTTCTGTAGTGAACACCGAAATCCTCTGCACAGAAGGTTTCAATGCATGCATGTGAAGAGAGCAATGCTTCATGGAAGAAGACTAAATTATTAATGGGTATCTAAACTTACACAGTATTTGTGGTATATGCAAAGAAAGATTTCAGTGTTATTTATCTGATGAAATGGTAAAAGAATTACAAGGAAGCCTTACACAGGGTATTGAAAGAGGCAGGCCCAAACTGTCCATATGTTGACTGTGTCCCAAACCCATGCTTGTGCCGGTGGTGCTGTTGTTGTGACTGCTGCTGCTGCTGTATGCTGGTCAAATGACTCATGGGATTGAGATGCTGGAGGCCAAAATGCTGAGCAGAAAGTTGGTGCCCATACTGACCAGCAGCTGTTGAACCAAGAGTGCCCAGCGACGCATACCCTGACGATGATGCTCCCACCTGCCAACAGAAAGGCTTGCTTAAAATTCATTTCACAAACAGCAATGGGGAGCTGTGGTTTCGGTGCATTACACATGACAGCTAGAAAATGAATGTGAGCTGATGTGGCCTTTTTCGTGTTTCCTGGCACTACCTCACTGATGCAATGGGTGGCAATGCTGTTTCCTGTGGGGCGGGGTGGCGCCAGGAATGGACGAAGGCGAGCAAGTTGGAAAATAGAAAAAAAAAAATGCAAGGGGAGGATTTCCAGCCTCCTGCTCCGTCTTTGTGCTTTTTTAGGTGTGGTGAACAAACGTGAGAAGCATAGTTTTGACCTTGTGCATGATGTGAACAGTTTGCTTCATAATTCCTTAGCCATGAACTTGAATAGTATTCTTATATTTGCAAGCAGACAGTTTGTAAGGAAGGCAAGGAGGCAGCATGGTACATTGGCATGAAACTCACCTGTCTCTGGTGCTGGAACAAAGGTGTGGGTGTAGGAGCTGTATTGGGTGGGACTGATGGGCCACCTGCACCTCTCAGCTGCTCAGGTTGCTGTAAAGACAAGTGGATTGTCATCATTCTTCTTACTCTCAATTACTGCTAACTCTAGTCTGTCTACTGGTCACTACCTTCTAGTCACTTCTAGTTTTTTTACCAAGTTCTTTACTAGATCACATTGGCTTTAGTCTCATGATGAAAGTCAAGTGGAAAAATGTCTGGGGGGAAAACTTATAACAAGACTAAAAGTACATCAAGAAAAGACATCCGCCATTTCTGTTGTATAACACATGCTGTCTTAGGGAAGAAGTAAGATGTTCAAAATTATCCCACAATTATAGCTCATAAACAGCTATGACATGGTACTATGAAATGCTTGGCAAGAGTGAATATACAAAAAGACTTCCTTTCCATTATGGTGACATCACACAAAAATATTTGACAAAATTTGTTTGGGATGTGTAAAGAAAGCTGCCCATCTTCTTTATCTTAGTGTAAGAAGGGTGTCACCACATCCAAGTTACTGTAGTGGACTCATTACTTTGATTACATGATTAGTGAAAAAGCTTCAGCAATCTTAATCATCTATTGTGCTAACCATTTCATGTTTTCAAGACATACAAAGGTCATACTGACCCAGTATACTGCATATGGCAAATAAATTCACAGCTGGATTATGTGGCTCCTCTTCAGTACCCAGGATTCACACAGGATCAAAAAACAGGAAAAAATCACTAAAGCCTGTACGTAATTATTTTTTGGGATGATTACACTGGGTACCACAATGCATTTCAGACCCTGATTACACAAGTACCATAATGCAGTTCAAACCCTGAGCTTACAGAACTCAAACACTGGTGTGAAGATGTCTTTCTTAACTCTGGTATGGATGACTTGATTGATTCTAGTCACCACTGCCTTTTACTTCCCTCTACTCACACTGATCATGGCCACACAGCAGATCATACCTCCAAGATGTAGTTTCCAGCATTACAAAAGATCAGTCATCCCAAATGTAACTATACTTCATATTCAATCTTTACCTTTTAATATGAGAATAATTTAATGATACTTTTAATTTTTTAACACCTGCAAACACAAGGGAGAGAGCACCCCAGTACCCGAGGAGCATAAGGTGCAAAAGATAGCAATACAGAGCACCTACATGTTTATGGTAATTATTTGTGATACAGCTTTTTGTTTTATACTTCTTATACATGCTTACGTTCATAAAAGAAGTGAATTTGGATGCATATTGCATCTAGTGTGTGCCAGCATAATTATTCTAGGAAATGCATAATGAGACAGCTACATATGAGAATGTTAATGGAACTATTTCCATTTAATCTGAAAGCGTGGTATCATGTTCCAAATTTTGATTAATAAACATTTTAGAATCATCATTAATAATGAAACACATAAAAGACAAAAAATAACTGTATAATCTTTCATGGTCTAGCTTGTGGTACTATGGGCAACAATGGGCAGAGATTGGTGGCAGGTGGACAACAGTGTGGGTGTTCTAAACATCAAATGACCACCAAGTGAATGACATAATTTTCACAAGAAGGTCACTATTGAAAACTCACACTAGAGGTTGCTGTGCTCTAAGATCTGTTAGAGGTACTGTAAACTCAAAACAGAAGGATGTCTTGTCATAAAGTCTCTTCAAAGCAAAGCGATGATGAATTCCATCACAAATTCATAAGTTCTTCAAGAACTATCTATGAGAGAATTCATGCAAAAAGCTGAAAGCTGTTAGGGTCCATTACAGACAGTAAGGTTAATGGAAGTGTCCAGGTGGTGAAGCAATTAGTGAAGCAGAATATTAATTAATGCTAAGGAATGGTACTGAGACCAAGCCTTCAAGGTAAAGGTAAGGTGTCAAAATATGTGCACTAAGTCAAGGCAAAAACATGTCATAGAGACAAATGTGAAAGTAAGAATACAGTGTCATAGAAAGAGGTGGATATCACGGTAAGAGCACAGTGTCAAGGTAAGATGAATATTATAATATGAGCAAGGTGTCATTACATTAAGTAAAATATGTTACTGTAACAGCAAGCTATTAAGGGAAGATGAGTGGTATGCATCATGAGTAAATGTCATGGTGGGAGCATAGCAGTGAAGCTCAACTAAGATGTTAGGGTGATATCAGAGCAATGTGATGAAAGGCAAGCTTGAATGTGAGAGATCAGCATCAGGGTGACTGGCAGGTATCAAAGTAAGAATGAGACACCAGGGTAAGGGTGAGGCACTAAAGTGAGGTAAAGGCATCAGGATGAGAGATAAGTGATAACATGAAAGGAAGACATCATGATAAAAGACATAAAATATATCATACAACACATCAGTGTAAAGGTGAGGCACTAAAGTGAGATGAAGGCATCAAGATAAGAGACAAGTGTTAGTGTGAAAGGAAGACATCACGATGACTGACATAAAAATATATCATATGAAAGTGAGGTGTAAAGCTGAGAGCAAGACCTCAAAATGATAGATATCAAGGTGAAGGGCAAAGGTCAAAGGTAAAACAAGACTTCAAGGTTAGAGACACTTTGTAAAGTGAGATCAAAGCATACACATGAGCAAGGCATCAACTAACAGCTGACAGTTGAGCATGGAGAGCCATCAGCTGCTGGAAGGTGATGTTAGGCTGTGGAGTCATCATGTAGGATGACCTGTGGTCCTTAGTGGTCTTAGAGACACCAAAGAGTTTGCGAAGCTGGTTGAAGAATCCACCATCTTGGCCAGCCAGAGTGGAGTTGGAGAGGGCACGGGTGACACGGTTGTATATGGAGAATGGATTGGTAGAGGTAGCAGCTGAGGTTAGGTAGTCACTGCTGTTGGCTGTGTACATCCCTCCAACAGTTTCACTGTGCTGCTGCTGCTACAAGTTCAAACATCAAGTTTGTTGGCCTCAAACAACAATCAGGTCAGGAATAGTTAAACAAGATTGGATTGCACATGAAGAATTAAAGAAACAGGTCAGAAAACAAGAACACCAATAAGTCATTGTCTTCACTAATGAATGTTAAGTCAAGAGTTTTTGAGGCTCATCAGGTGCCTGACCTTCTGAAATTCATATACGAGACAGCTAGATGTAAAATCAAATACAGTGTATCATAATCCAATATAAATCAGCCCACTGAAAAAAAAAATCATCCTCTTAATGAAAAACATCAATCCAATTCATTCTGTCCCATGCAAATTTCTCATTAGCCTGAAAATTTAGGCTTCATCATTCCATCTTATTATATACACTTGTAGGTAGGTAGGTACATATGTAGGTAGCCAAGTAGGTAGGTACTCCCGTTTCTCCAACCATTTGTCATAAGCAGATTCCCTTGGTAGCCAGGTAAGTAGGTACTCCCGTTTCTCCCACCATTTGTCATAAGCAAATTCCCTTGGTAAGTTATTCTTCCTCATCCTTCTCATTTGTACAAACCATTTCAGTAAGCCCTCTGATCATACTGCACTCACTATCATTCCTCTTTTATGATATCTTTAAATGCAACTATAATTTCTATAATGAGTTAGTACTTCCTGAAAGTATGGATGTTATTAAGAAGACTACAATGAAGCTGGAGAGTGACTCCTTACACTGCTCCCTTTGAACATTTTTAAGGACTCCCTTTTCTTCCAAATTAGTACTCATCTCTATAATCAAAAGTATAAATTTGTTTAAATTGTTTTTGCTTTTATTTCTCTTCTTTTTCTTTCATACTTGTTTGCTATTTCTTACAATAATTAGCACCTGAAACAGAAAGAATATGCCTCATTTCCTTACATCTGTTCTTGTGTTGTGTTTTGTTTAATTCTTAGTTATTTTCTTCAATTTTCATGAAGCATAAAATCAAAATTTTCATGTAGCATCTAATAGTGTATGCAATTTTGTCAGCCCCCACCCTATCATATGGTCTGGACATCCATAACTATAATCTAAATGCCCCTTACTCCCAATTTATGTTGACTTAGGAAAAACACTAAAAAAATCTCTACCCATGACTGTTACCACTGCCACTGCAGATGTATTAAGACCTACATCTTAGTTTCATCCAAATTAAAATGAACTTACATGACAATTTTCAATCACTAAACAGTTCTAATGGCCTACCTAGCTCCTTCTATTGCCACATAACTCTGACCAAAAGCAGAGACAACGACTAAAAGCTTCTTAAAGAATGTATTGATATACTCTTAAGTAATTCACTTCTAAACATTTGTTACCCATTATCACATGCAGTATCAAGTCATCTCTAAATAGTCAAAATGTATATCAATAAGTAAGTCATATTCATATTCTGATCATGTAATATCATAATGAAAATGCTTATGAATTTTTCTTAAAAAATAATGCACAACAATAATACATATTTCTGCGTATCTGATAATGAACTGTTCTAAAAGACTGTGTATCATTTTACAAGAGAAAACTTTCAAGAAACTCAACACACTAACACATGTGATTCACTTAGCATAATATATGTCAGAGAATGAAAACCTCATTCCACATCAACCGTGTGAACAACTTGATCTATGCTGACCTTTACCAACTTTTCTGTATTGTTACCTTAATCTGTTACCCCTATTGCAGATTCTACTCAGGAATGGTTTCTACATCCTTCTTCTGTTTCTCTCTGCTCTTTACCACCATAATTCAGGATAAAGCATCCTGATGTACCTATTGTTCTCATCTCAATCGAAATCCTGGCATACATACGGAGGTGTACACAAAATTTTCATGATCTTTGCCCTCACCATCAGCCATTCAGTACAAACATTACTGTTATTCATACACCTTTCTCCCATCACAAGACAGGACCAAACAAACAGATGCACCTATCACTTTCATTCTACACCATCACATTCTTGGACTCAGCACACAAAAGTGCCTGCTATCCTCAGCTATTCACCAACATATTTCAGCACTTACTGCATAGATGTTCTGGTTAGATAGGGTGTCAGCCAGCTGTGCCCACCGCATGCGGTCTTCAAGTGTCACGCCATACTGCTGGCTAGATGCCCCCTTTTGTTGTACATTGACTGCAAAGCCCCCAAGGGTTGTTCCTGCTGCCCCACGAGCCAACACTTCTGTTTTGCGGTCCTGAGCCTTCCACCGTCGGCTGCAACAGGGGTGATATGCAACAGTAAGTGACAGGAATACAGGGGTTTTGAAAACACCAAAGAATGGTACAGTCCTCCAGATGTAGAGGAATGTTGGGGTTCTACAGTCTTAGGAGAAGGCTGGTGTAACAACAACAAAAAGAAAGATTAAAATTAGTCATGTCTGGGTTTTGAGGACCCTGGAAAATGAGAGATCTTAATGCGGTATTCTGAATCTCGAATGATGGGATTCTACACAATATGAGAATACTGAGAGGAAAGTTGAGTTCTAAAGACAATGGAAAAGAAAGTCAATAATGCTGGAATTTTAAAAGCAGCGATAAAGATATCAAAAGAAAAGCAAGAGTTTTTCCCCCAAGAGAATCTGCAGTAAAAGTAGCAATTTTTTGCTTTGGTCAATACTTATGAAACATCATTTTTGCTGTATGGCTGACAGGTATGATTTGAATTACAGCTTAAAAACTGTCTAGCAGTCATCGCTATCCAGTAACATACTTAATCAGTCTTTCAGTAGGTGATACTCATATTAGTCTCAGATGGTAAATTGGAGAGTTAGCATAAAGGACAATGATAAATATAATGAATGTGATAAGTCAAGCATATATGGTGACTCACAGCACATGAACAAACTGAAACTTATAAAATCATAATCAAGCAAATAAAGATGGTGACTGAGACAGGTGACAATTCAGAGGAGCTCATATACAGGTAGACACAATGGATAATACAATAATGACAAAGGTACAAATGGTGACACTGTTAACAACTGATTCACAGCGGGGACTGACTTGAGGACTGACACTGACAGTGAAGAGAAATTTACCGACAATAGCTTGAATATCAATGAATATACAAGAGTCGGGGTAACTAATATTTCAGTACTTGCTATAATTTTCATTTAATACATCCATTAGCTATTATACCCCATCTAAGGAAAGTTACCACAAATTCAATTACATGGTTAGCAAGGAAAGAATCACAGATTCTGAAAGAAATGGAAATGCCAAGAGGAGTAACAAGGAAGGAAACTTTTCAGAACTGAAAATCTCAGGAATATAAATAACTGAGAACATGGAATTCCAAGGTACTGAACAGTCTTATATATTTTGTGGTCTAGAACAAAGAGGTCACTGGAGAAGTGCTTATGGCAGGGTCTGCATGTAAGTCAAAAAAGAGACAAAGCTCAGCATTTCAATTATCTTAGACAGCTAATTATCTAATTATCTAAAGGGAGAGGAACGAAAGACATATGACACTGCTATAACCAATATATGCAAATGACTTGCAAACTTTGACATCATACGAATATGTTCATGGGTGGCACTAAAGAGAAAAATAAGAAGTATTCAGGACTATACAGCCTACAAAGAGACCTAATGGGCTTTCAGGTTTGGTCAGATTATCATCTTAGAGGATACAAATTACAGGTACCTAAAGGTGAAAGGGACATGGTAACTGCATATTGCCAGAAAACTACATAAGAAGCATTTTAAAGACAAAACATATACCAGTCAATGTCAAAATTGCTTTCAAGAAGAGGAATGAGGAGATGATTAGAAAAATACTCACAGCATGCATATAACCCAATTTGAGACATAAATCCTCGTTCTGTTCAACTTGGAGATGTAGATATACTAGAAAAACAGCAAAGGGTAGTAAATAAAGTACCTGAAGTACAGATCATACATACAATGAGATGGTAGCACCCATATACTCAACCACTTTAGAAGAGAGAATGAATGAAGGACACATTATTACAACCTCCAAGTTAATCTATCTAACAGTATCATATGGACCATACATGGGACTGGATGAAAGGAACACGTAAAGTGGCTTACCTCCACATACAAAGGAAGATAAGTGTAAGGATGATGATAACAACAGCAGCCACAGATGCTCCAACAGCCACACCCAGTACCTCGCCATCTATCTCACATCTGCTGCCATAGTACGACCCCCTACACCTGAAAGATGATAGCATTTACTCTCTCCTCCCTCAACTAAACTTCCTAATCTCCAGATGAGAAGAGAAAAACAAGAGTGGATACTTTCTAAATGTAAGGAGTACCAGATCTACTTTTGGGTTCTCAAAGAATTACAAAATGGAGTTTTCATGATGTGTGGAAAAGCTTCTTGCATACAGAATGGAATAAACTGGAACAATGCAGTATTCTGGGATTGATTTGCTGTCAGTGGACTGAACCAGTGGCTGGGGTACACCATGGAAAGGTCTGTGGGGCCTGGATTTGGACAGGGAGCTGTGGTTTCGGTGCATTACACATGACAGCTAGAGACTAAGTGGGAACAAATGTGGCCTGTTTTGTCTGTTTTCCTGGTGCTACCTTGCTGAAGCAGGAGGTAGCGATGCTGTTTCCTGTGGGATGGGGTAGTGCCAGCAATAGATGAAGGCAAGCAAGTATGAATATGTAGATGTGTATATATGTATGTGCCTGTATGTGTATGTATATGTGTGTATATGATGATATGTATATGCATAGATATGTGCATGTATGGGCATTTATGTATATATATGTGTATATGAGTAAATGGGCCATTCTTCATCTGTTTCCTAGCACTACCTCACTGATGCGGGAAACGGTAATCAAGTATAATAAACACATATACACAAAATATGAGAGAGCCAGGATTAAGGCATTCATTTGCCCATACCATCACAACTATTATAAAAGAAAAAGAAATTAACAAATATATAACTGTACTGTACTTCAGAAAGCAGATAAAATTTGGTATGAACAGGAACCAAAAGTTTTCCAGTTGAGTGGAAAGGAGAAGCAGCAGAGTCACTTACTGGCACACCTTGTGGCCATCCTTGATGCCACATTCACCCCTCTTGTTGCAGTAGTCTGAGGAACAGGATTCACAACGTCGTCCTACCTGCTCTGGGTCATCTGTGAACCTGAAAATACATACCTTCAACATAATACTACTTGAAGGAGTATATCAGTCATACTGCATCACCATTTACATGCATAAAGCTGCAGGCAGCCACACTAAATCATCATATGAATAACTAAACAGCTGGCAATCACGCTAAACAAAAATTGACAAGTGGAAACAACTGCATGCAATGCTTCTACAAGATTTATGTTAATCAAACAGTAGGAACTAAAACAATCCAAGAACTAACAGTATCAAGAAATACCTAACAACATAGAGGATAACCGTACACAGTGTACAGTACATGAGTATAGTGCAAAACATCTGGTAGCCATATGCAACATAATTTATCTCAGTAATACAACTACCAACATAGGTCAATAATAGACAAGCATTTTATGAACAAAGAAAAACTTTAGAAATATCTATTTTTTTATACATATTCACCATTTCCCCCATCAGCAAGATAGTATTAAGAACAGAGGACTGAGCCTTAGAGGGAAAAAAGATGAGCATGAAGCAAATAGTAGAAAATAGGGGTGTTAACTCACTAAATAAACAGATTATGTCCCTGGAAAATAGAAATAAGATCAACAACCATTCACTGAATTTCATTTGGAGAAGCCACTTACAAAAATTCAGCCAGTTGTATTTCAGTGTACCCTTGTCCATCCTATGACATGGAAGTATTTTGCAATTTCTGTGTTACAGCATTACTGTATTATTACCAACTTCTACCAATACAAACAACCATCTTTTTAGGTGAGGCTATACTCTGTCATATTGACTTGAAGTATATTGCAATATCTGTGTTACAGTATTTATGTATTATTACCAACTTCTCCCAATACAAACAACTATCTTTTTAGGCGAGGCTATATTCCTATATTCTGTCATATCTACTTGAATTAAGAATTTGAGAAAGTAGAAGAAGAATAGGATATAAAAATGCAAATATAAATAGAGTTAATGGGATATATATGGGAAGCAGCTGTCTCTCAAGGATAGCATGGAGTACAAGAGAGTATATCCATCCTGTCCTAGGTTTCCTTACGTGCTCCTTCCACTTCCGATAAGTACATAAATCATTTAGTCAGTCTCTCTATGGTAATTCTCTCCATACATCCCCATTAATTCAACAAATCCTGATCAGCTCTCTTATCACATTATCCTTTTACTATATCTTTGTTTAGCACTGTTATTCCTTACACAATCAACTATCCTCAGTCCTCAGGCATTCCATTTCCAACAAATTAACTCTATTCTTTTGCATTCAAGGCCCAAGACTCACATCCATACAATATTGTCAAGACCACTATACCTTCAAAAATACCTCTCTTTGCCCTAACAGACACTAGTATCTTTTAAATAGTCCTTAATGCATCCAGGATTTTTGTCTTCCCTTCCACCCTACAACTCCACTTCAGCCATGTATCCACTCCCA
Organism: Panulirus ornatus; assembly: GCF_036320965.1. Taxonomy (NCBI): domain Eukaryota; kingdom Metazoa; phylum Arthropoda; class Malacostraca; order Decapoda; family Palinuridae; genus Panulirus; species Panulirus ornatus. The sequence goes on along the minus strand of NC_092254.1, from coordinate 3,229,010 downwards.
GACACCTAAAGCACTCCACTTCCAGCAGGACCTCCCTATTCAAACTTACTATCACACCATCCTGTCTCCTCTCTCTGCTGCCTTTCATTGCCTCACTTCTGTTTGCATTCACTCTCCACTCACTTCTTTCAATAATACTCCTACACTTTGTCACCAGCTTCTGGAGTTTCTCTTTGGAGTCTGCCATCATAGCCATGTCAACTGCAACAACAATTAATCCACCTTTCATATACATCCCTATCACCACCTCTCACTCTAATGCCCTTGCATTCACTTCTCTCAACTCTCTGTCCATAGCCGGATTAAATAACCACAGTGATACCACATATCCTTGACAGACCCAACTTCACTGATGTGACTCAACCTCCTCCCTTCCTCTTCACAAGCATGCCTTATTCTTCTAACGATACTCATCACAGCATTGAATAATGATAAAAATAATATCAATTCATTTTTTCATGCCTCCTTGCAATTTCCTACCTTATCACAAACAGATATCTGAGTCCAGAAAATCCTTGCTTGGCTCCCTTTCCTGTTCCTTCTTTTGGAAATTAACAATACAGAAGGGGAAGATTTCCAGACCCCAATCCTATCCCTCTTAGTTGCCAAATAATAATAACAATAAGATAAAAAAATAATAACAAAAATAATAAAATTTTTCTTCTAAGGCTCAGTCATCTGTTCCACATGGTACCTCTCTCACAAAGACATAGTGAATGTGTATGAAAGAAAAAAGAACAATAATAATCAACATATTAAGATTACAAATAAAGTACCAGGTGTCCTGGAGGTCGTCAAAGCCCTAGTAACCTCTGAGCCTTCACTAAATCCCCAAAGTCCTAGTAAACCTCAGTGTTGCTAAAGATCAATGAAGGTTCCATCAGCCCCTTTTATGCATAAAGTCCCCAGTAAACTCTGTAACTACAAGTCCCTAATAACACACTGGGTCCACATAGCCAACAGAAATTTCTGGAGCCTCTAGTATCCCTTAACACCACAGTAACCAGCAAAACTTCCTGCACACAAAACAGCCCACAGTGACCCACAGAGGCTATAGTAATCCAAGCAACCTTCCTGAGGCTATATTAGCCCTTAAAATTCTCCTGGGGATTCAGCAACCCCCTATAGCTCCCAATAAAAACTAGAAAGACACCAACCTGTCAGTGTAGCCAGGAAGACAGCGGCAGGTAAAAGTACCAAACTGGTTGATGCAGGTTGCATGGCGATGGCAGTCGTGTAGAGATGCATCACCACACTCATTAACATCTGTCAGAATAGACCAGAATGTAGCTACTAGACCCTCAGATATAAAGACTCAGCCCACCAGTTTCACACAAGGACATATATAATAGTATCAACTGTGAACATAAGATACAAACTTTGCACTCAATACAAGATATGTACATCCATGGTTAAACCAACAGAGACATAATCATCTGGGAAGTCAAACACACAATTATATGTATGTGCACAAAAAAAAAACACACACACAGGAGATTGTAAAGACACTAAGAAATTACACATTCATGAGGATTTCATATATACCATGGTGTGTTGGTATTACCTTTAATCTTAATACAAAGGACTGATGATGCATACATTGCACAAGCCATTAATCATAAAGAGACCAAAAATATGTGACCAATACAGACCCCAGTGAAGAGACAAAAGAGAGGAGTGAACCATACCGGAGACATCTGGTACTGGGTTCAGGGGACCATCTACCCAGAGGGCTGAGTTGCCAATGTTGTTGGCATGGCTCTGGATGACCTGAATAATTTGCCGCTGTAGTGTCTGGCGAATATTACGATTCCTGGTTGTTGGCAGATCTTCCAGGTTGATTGTTGAATTAACAATCACCTTTCCACCCAGCGAGTAGAATTTTTGCACTATGTTACCCAGGTAAGCTGATCCCAAAGGAGTTTTTGTCATGGTATTCGATATCTGCGGAACATTTACAGAAAGGCAATCACTTCACTTATATGGCTTCAGAATGAATATTACATGTAACATGGTTGGAAATAAGTAAAGCTGTGCAGAGATGAAAAGTTAATTTCATCATAATAATCATGGCAGCAACAGCAGCCAAAATCGTTATGGTATGACATGAAAGACATCAAGCCATGTTCTGCATAAACTGATCCAGCACATATCAGGTGATGTTTTTATGTTATAATTAATATCTTAAGTTACTGACGCTAATAGTAACATTAACATTACATAATTATAAAAATTTTCACATTATGGCCTTGAACTTGTGTCCCTGGACTGAGGCCTGAGGCACTGATCTGTGACTGTGGCCTCTAGTCTGAGGGCTGAGATCCTAGACTAAGGCTTTTGTTGACATACTACGGAACAAGACTCTGAACTATGTCCCTTGATGCTAGAATGTGGCCCTGGCCATTGGTCTATGGCCCTGGGCCCTTATTCTTAGCATTAGCCCTTAACTATAGTTTTATATCCTACAATAAAGCCTTCAGTCCTTTTCAGTCACCTCAAATCTTAAACTGCAGCTCTGGACTGACAGACTATACCCTGGTTTGTTGCCCTGGACATTGGTCTGTGATCCTAGCTCCTAAATAGCACCAGTGACCAGAGACCTTGGACCTTGTTCTGTGGCCAAGAATACTGGACTGATTCTTAGAACACTAGGATGAAGCTGTGACCTTGATCTTTAGCCATGGACCTTTCTCTGCAGTTTGACCCTTGGAATGAGACCCTAGTCCTTCGACTGAGGCACTAGATCCTGACCTTAGGCTGTGAATCCTTAAGCGATACCATGAATCCTTACATAAATCCTTAAACTCAGCTCTAGGCCCTGGACTGTCACTCTCACCCCTAGATAGAGGCAGTAGATTTCTGAGGTTCTGTCCTCTAGTCTATGACCCTATTCATAAAGCCCTGATTCCTACAGGTACTGACCGCATGCCGAGCCTCCCATTTCAGTAGACGAAACTCCTCAGATTCTGGGTTACCATAGTTGCCACCCCACACAATGCGTTGGTCGCCCACACGGTCCACCTTCAGCGACACCTGTAGCGATACCATTCCTGCGGAGATAACACCTGTCAAACTCAGAGCAACACTTTAGCAGCAACTGTGGAAACACACTAGGGCTTGGGTGAGACTGACAAAAGTAGCTATTTTCATATACAGAGGACTTAAGACAGAACTTATGACAGAAGCTGCTTAGTGGCTGTCAGAATCAAAATAGTATCTGGGAATGTACTAAAGAGGTAGCTCTTATGTCATACAGTAATAATACCTATGAAATCCTCAAAAAGTGGCTGCAAGAATAAACTTAAGGGAAACTCTGGGATGACTCTTAAGCTTCAAAGTATGGAAGAATGTAACACACACACACACACACATCAAAAGATGAGAAATGGGGTCCCAAAAAATGGAACACCCTTTTCATTATGCTTTACTTTCATGTGATTTCTGTAATATCTAGTTGCCTGACTTATTGATGCATCCCAATACCGTTACCCTGTTATCAGCCATGCAAAACACACATAATGAAGATTGCATATTCTTTTTGATCATTTCACAACTGCTCATGGAAGAATAAGTAGCACTAACTCTTGCAGGGAGTGCGAGGCCTGCGTCGGGCAGTACCCGGCCTGCAGAAACAACTGGACACTTCATCCTCCGTGCGGCACACCTCCCCCAGCTTCTCCTGGCATGTTGAATCATCCCCTACGATACAGGTGTCAATCCTGGGAACAAAGACATACGTCACCCTTTTGGACGCACAGGAGGTTGTAATTCTCATGCTGGCAGTTCTTTTAATCATACTGGAGTTGTAAACTACATGATATAAGGTTGTGACAAACACATTGTGGTTATAACATACCTGATAGCTGGTTGAGTTGGTCGGCGGGTGTAAGGCTTCCTGGTGGGGCGTGTTGGTGGCTGGATGGGCGGGCGCTGTGGCTGTGTTGATGGGCGTGGTGGCAGTGTGGGTGGGTGTTGATGTGGTGGTTGGGTGGGCAGGTGTGGGTATGGTGGTACCGTGGGTCGTCTGGTGGGACGCAGCGGCACAGAATGGGAGGGGTAGTAACCTTGCCGGTCCCCCTGGGGCAGGTCCTCCTCTGGTATGACCACGCCCACACCAGTTCCCACTGTTCCTCCCTGCTTACAACACATGAAATTAGTCTTAATCTACCCAATTATCCATTCCTCATCTCCCATCTCTTCTACCCCTTACTCTCCGTCCTTCTTTCCTTCTGATGTCTCTATCTCTCACTTTCTATATCTCGACCTAAGTATATATCTTCGTATCTCTAGCAATCTATTCGTCCCCCTTTATGTCTCTCCAATCTCAGTCGTCTCTTACATGCTTGTCTGTTAACTAAATTTTCAAGGAAATATCAGATATCAAATCTTCGATATAATATTGCTACATACATATGAAGATCTGAGTTAAACATAAATTATTGACATGCAAATCGTTCCGATTAAAAAACTGCACTGACGGGGTTGGCACTTCGGCTACACCAGTAGTAGCCTAGGTAATTACTATTTGTTTTACGGGGAATTTTACGTTCATACTGCACCGTCTTCTCAACCCTGTATATTTGTACCATGCCCTTATTCCTACGTACGTATGCACACACACACACACCGTAGCTTATGTCAGGTACACATTCTACTGACCAGCATCTAGGGGAGGATGAACAGCTGGGTGAACTGTAAACCTGCTCCTCTATGGTGGCTGTTATAGTCTCTCTCTCTCTCTCTCTGTAACTAATTACCTTCCCTCTCTCTGGCACTGACCTGAGGTGTTGCTACGGCCTGGGTGGAGGTAGGGAAGAGACTGAAGTACGTCTTGCGGCCGTCAATGGAGACGAATGCATCGTGGGCATCGGCAGCCGTAGTCAACAGAGGATCCAGCGCCCCAGCTATGACGACCCACGAGGGAAAGACAAGAGGAAGGCTGATCTTTAGCCTCTTTCCTCAAAACAACTTGTAAATGTAATATATACCTGTATATGTTTCATACACAAAAATAAATGGCAATCTTATCCTATGTAAACATTATGCACACGTTATGTTTACATGTGGGGACGGCGGAGGGGGGAGACTACCGCCAGCCTAAGAAAAAAATAATAAATTACATTTCATCCAAACTATTGAAAAAAAAAAATTGGAAATAAAGCACCTTTTCCTTTCATCAATGTTTAAATTTTTTTTGAAAAGTTGATAAATCAACTCATACTAGTAACTTAACATCATTTTGTCAACTTTGTCATCCTCCGAACAATATTCTGCTGACGCCTAAGGATGTATATATTCCCAGACAAGCATAAATAGTGACATACAATCATTACTAGAATATGCATAATGTTTATGTTACATCAGTTATATAAATATAATCCTATTTTTACAATCCCAAGTGGAAAACATAGAAAGCGGCGACACGACAAAAGATCACAGTTGAGCAAGTAGACTGACTGCACTTGTATTGGTAGTGAGAAACAGTGACCGTTTTACCTATGGGATGCTGCCGTTAGCTTCATGTATCACAAAACTGGCTTAATAATAACTCTTCAAAAAACCTGCACTAAGAAGAATTAAAGAAAATTAACCGGTCCCCCGAAGCGAATCCCATGGGATTAACAAACTCAATCCATAGGAACACTTGGCTGGACATGCTAGAGTGTGGATCACTGACGAACACTGGGATGAATATGGGCTTGTGTACGAGATGTCTGTCTGTCATACGCCCTAGGTGTCCCACAAGATGGTCCATGACAAGATAATTTATTTAAGAATGCAGGAATACTGCTGGGTATCCTCCGATGGTGCAGCCTGTATACCCAGCCATACACGATATCATCCATTCTGTACGACACCATCCAGGAAAATACTTTTTTTCTGTAAGCTGAGACGGTACGGGCAAGTAGTCCTGCTCGCTAACTAATTCCAGCCACATAATTACTGTATACAAGTTGTTTATTACTAATATGCTGACTTTCAGGTGCACAGCGTGCCACAACTCAAGCCTGGATCATAACAGTATAGCGTAATGGAAGACTGCATTCGTTCTCGAATGGTTCCAAAACAGGTTTCAAGTAATAGCCGATGACATTCAGAGACGAAAGAAATAATGGCAGAATAATGATCTCCATTACTTATTATTGGTTTCAAGGAATGTAGCAGCCAAGGATCCTGGATCGGATTCTCAAGACATTTTTCACTGGTAACACTGAGCATCTACATACCTCCGGCTGGTTTCTGGGTCTTCTACCCGCATGGCTGTCTGCCACGTACGGTTGGCCATTAAGGGCCTGGTCTACACCTGCTAAACGTTTGTTATTGTGCTTGATGCATACATATATGTTGTGCAACTTGCATGGTCTGATGCCACTGGAGAGAAACTTTCTAGTTGATTTTCACGAATTCTAAGTCTCTCATTGTGTCCCTTACGATTTAATAACAAGCGGGGCTTGGCTGTGGATACGGAGCTCTAGTTTCGGTAAATTACATAGACAGGTAGAGAGTGGACGTGGCCAACTGACGCCGTCTGTTGTGTGTTCCTAGCACCACCCTCCTGTAGCGGGAAACAACGAACAAGTATCAAAGAAACAAGGAAACCTTTCTGATATGTACTTATACAAGATATGAACTGTCTGAGAGTTTACTGCATAATACAAAAGTACATCAACTATACACGACAATCATCTGTTGTGACGAGACAGGATAGAGCCCAAGTGTATGTCATTACGTCATCAGTGAAGGCAGCCATAATGAGGCATGAGGGAGGCGCCTCACTTTCCCCAGTGGCATGAACCGACTACGGGCCCACCCTCACAGCCCTCTCCCTTCAACACATCCTGCCGAAGGTGATACCGAAATCAAATGTAACCAAATAGAGCAAATTAGCTCCTGTGATCATTAATAGTCATTTGCCTAACACAACCTATCTAGTGGTGGAGAGGAATCTTACTCGAAAGCTTTTAATATAATTTTGCCTTCGTCCTTTTAATACAAATAAGTTCACAAAGAATCTTTCCCCAGTAATTTGTTGCACTAAGTCTGGCGGCTTAGTGGAAGACGGTGTTTACGTATATGTAAACACCCCCGATTTCCGCCTTCATCACAGTAACCAATGATTTCCATTCCATTTTTGGCAACATTCTACGCATTGCTCTCATTTCTTTAATACGAGATATATATATTGTTCATGAGTTACTATTTCATGATGTAAACCAAGACTCTGAAGGATCTTAAGCCGATACTTAGTGTGTAAACAGAGAGAAATCAAGTGAGCATCACCGGCTCCCTACCTGTTCCGCGCTAACTGCTGCTGCTGCTGGAAAGTAGAGCAGCGGGAAGGCAGGCCACACTCGCTCTCACTCCCTCACTCAAAGCTCACTCACAAGACTGGTAGCTACACACGTCATTGTTCTAGGACTATATCGAGTATACCTTCAGATAAACAATGTGGGAGCAAGAGAAGACTGCTGACTCCTGGTTTGATCTGACACCACAAGGATTCTATAAGACTGTCATCAGTTTCAAGAACAAATGGACCACGAGCACTGATGTCAATGGGGATTATACCGTAAAATAATATAACAACTGCCTGTCTGCCCTTTATATACCTTCTCTGCACACATGCTGGCCAAGCCTTGTAAGGTGCCTAACTGCTCTGGGAGTGTACGGTCTTCTAAAGACATCTGGTGATTCATAACGACCCTTCGTTACAATCCTGAGCGAACATCTCCCAACAATACCAGCCAGGTGGAGCGAGGAGCACACTAGGTATCACACAACAGGATATAATGTGGCTTATACAGGGAGTGACTCCCACAGAGCCATGGCCTGGATGGTACCTCGCCAGATGTACTCACAGAAAGTACACACATCACACCAGTTGTGGTAGGGCATCTCATGCGAAGGTGGTTAAGTATCAATCAAGCGGATAAGAAGCAATGTTGTGTCTACCTTGGCGAAAAATGGCTTCATGTTACAAATCTGTCACTCACTACCTGGCAGAATAATAATGTAATGAAGCAAACACAGAACACGAATCCAGAGGGAAGAGATCACGCGATACAAAACTCTAGCACAGCCAAGACAGCGTAAGCAACATCTTGGACGAGAGAAAATGGCGGGTACATCTATTTAGGTTTCAGCGTCAGTCTTTCCTGCTGCCCCGCACCAGACTGGTGTTCAAGACTTCTTCCACAGGCAGACCTATCCTCTAAGGGGAACAGAGTTCACTTTGGAGAAGCCTTAGTAAGTCTGGCGAAAGTTGCGAGCGAAGCAGTGCAAACCACGTATGCTGGACCTGGTGAAGAGCACCGCATATGACACCAGTTGTGTCTGCCGACTGGGAGACTCACACAGACCAGCTCGAGACGTTACGAAGATTGAAGCCACGGAGACCAACCTTCACCCGGCAGTGTGGCGGAAGATATGGTAAACCACATTACAGTTTAGCTGACACAGCTGATGTACATATACCACGATATGATGATAACCTGTGTAGAACATGAAAAGAACAATGACGGAAGCGGAAAAAGTGTACACTTCTACAAGATCAATGTAGTGGACCTGTTGAACATAGAATCTTCAAGGTTAATACAGCCACAGACCCCTCACGATTCTCTTCACCGTAGCCTATCCTCACGTGTCAATGGCTCACCTGGAACGAAAGGTTGGCCCAAGTTAGGCCTCGGAGGTAGATTCTGAGTTGGGGAAAGTGGTGTACCGCCGAAGCCTTGATGGGCAGACACCGTCACGTCGAATATGTCCCCCGAGCCTCCCAGGTCGTAAGGCACAACCGTTCCCGTGATGATCTCCCCTGGGCGGTAGTTCGAGTCGTCCAGCACCACTCCAGGGCGCGGGCGCGCCAGGGAAAGCATGGGTGGAGAAGGAGGACGGGAAGGCGTGGGAGGCTGGGGCTTGGACATCGACGAAGTAGGTAGGACAAGAGGAGGCGTGGCAGAAGGACGGGTGTCGGAGGTGGTCGACGTTACCTGGACCGACAATGTGGTGGAGGTGGCCACCGTGGAGGGTGGCTGAGGTTCCTCCTCTGTGGCTGGTGTTGGCGCTATTGTTGTGGAGGATGGGTCCAGCATGGACGGGTGGAGGTAGGTCTCTGGTGTGGCCTGAGTTGTGGATGTGTCTGACGCAGCCGCAGCAGGAGGCGTGGTGATGGTGGTCTGGTCCGTGACACCCTCCTGCCTGCTGGTAGAAGGAGATACCTCACCCACATTGCTCGGGCCGCTGGCTGACGTCTTCGCGGTCTCTGACACGAACTCCGACACCAGGTTAGTTGTCGACGACAGCGTGCCAAGGGAGGTGGTCGATGCTATGGTGATAAAGGTGGTGATGGTGTCGGCGGGTGCTGCAGCCGGGGTGGGTGTGGGCTGGAGGGACGGCATCACCTCGGAGCTGCTCATGGTGGATGAACCCTCCTCCACCGGGTGACTAGCCACGGCCTGCCCGCTTTTGTCCGGGAGGCCCGGGATAGCGGGGTTCACTACCACCTCTGGAGAGGCGTTGTCTTCCTCCCCAGAATGAGGAAGAAGGTCAATTGGAAGCGGAATCCCCGTAGCGTAAGGCCGCTGGAGCGGGGGCGCCGGCCTAGTCGCCAGCGACGGGGGCAGCGGCACCATGAAGGGCGGCCGAGTGTTGGCCACAAACTGCGGCCGGCCAGGCAGAGGCCGCAGGTCGGCCACGTTGATGGGCGGGGTAACGGGTGGCCTGATGGGCGGGCGGGAGTGGACGACGGAACTTAGTAAGCCGAACGGCACCTTGGTCAGCCTGGGAGGACCGCGGTTGTTGATGCGACTGCTGGTGACCTGACTGTTGCCAAAGGTCGTGAGGCGTGTGTTGGTGACGTCAGCTGCCGTGACCTTCACGTTACCGCCCAGCAGCTGCACGATCCCCTTGATGATGTCGTCGATGTCTGGCTCAGGATCGGACTTGCGGTTGGACTTGCGGAGCTCGGACGGGTAGTGGGAGGTGACCGACATGAAGGTGGAGAGGGAGGGTGAGTGGGAGAGGAAGCCGCGGTACTGGTCGGTGGGCAGGACATTGTTCAGCTCGGCGGGTGTGGCCACCAGGTCTGGCGACACCGTCCGGGGGAGGCGGCGACTGGTCTCCAGGGACTGCAAGGACGCCTCGTCCTGGTAGAGGGTGACCGTCTTGACGACCGTCTCCAGGATAAGGTCATACTCAACGTCCTCCTCAGGTCTGCCCAGGACGGAGGGCGTCTCCCACTTGTCAGTAGGAGCCACCGTCGCCACGGTGGAGGCCACGCCACCCTCAGCACTAACACTCGGCTCCTCCACAACACTCACAAACGCCGGGATGGGCGAGTCTGCCTGGGTGTGGGGTGTGCCCTCCTGTACGGCTGAAGGTAGAGGGGCAGGTGGCATCATATGAGGGTCAGAGGTCACACTCTGCCTCTCATCCCCGCTGCTCCGGTCGGCCTCCAGTAGGATGCTGGAGGCCGGGGAGGTTGAAGTCCCGCCTGGGAGTGAGAGAGACACATGTGGACCTCTCCTGACCTCTGATGTCTCTGGGTCTTCCATAACAATGATGTCACCCCAAGTTTCCACGCCACCTGTGACACCTACATCACCTGCCGCTGTAGACACCGTGTCCTCACTACTGTCTACAGCAGACACAACATCCTCTGTGTCACCTCCAGCTGTCACGTTCTCTACACGGGTGAAGGCATGACGCTCTACAAGCACACTATCTCTACCAGCAGTGGCAGTTTCTACAGTCGACGCATCCTCTCCCACTGTGGGCATCACCTCATTATCTACAGTCGTCACATCATAATACACTGTAGGCACCACCTCACTATCTACAGTGGTTACATCATAATCCACTGTAGGTACTACCTCACTATCTACAGTGTTCACATCAGCTTCCACTGTAGGTACCACCTCACTATCTACAGTCGTCACATCAGCTTCCACTGTAGGTACCACCTCACTATCTACAGTGGTCACATCATAATTCACTGTTGGTACCACCTCACTATCTACAGTGGTCACATCATAATCCACTGTAGGCACCACCTCACTATCTACAGTGGTCACACCATAATCCACTGTAGGTACCACCTCACTATCTACAGTGGTCACATCATAATCCACTGTAGGCACCACCTCACTATCTACAGTGGTCACACCATAATCCACTGTAGGTACCACCTCACTATCTACAGTCGTCACATCATCTTCCACTGTAGGTACCACCTCACTATCTACAGTGGTCACATCATCTTCCACTGTAGGTACCATCTCACTATCTACAGTCGTCACATCAGCTTCCACTGTAGGTACCACCTCACTATCTACAGTGGTCACATCATCTTCCACTGTAGGCACCACCTCACTATCTGAGTCACTCTCTACAGTAGTCACATCATTTTGCACATTATCACTGTCTATCTCAGCGTCTACAGTATCTCCTACCGCCGCCACTGTAGTTAGCACCTCGCTGGGGTTCGTATCACTATGTACAACCGCTGGAAGGCCCACTCCTGGAGGGAGGAACTGGTTCTCGGACCCTCGTGTCTCCCCTACTTCACTCAGTACTGGCGTCTGGCCGCCAGCACTGGCACTACTTTGCCTGAGGGGACCGCTGGCAGGGCTGAGGGCATCTGCCTCCTGCTGGGGGCCCCTGGAGGGGTCAAAGCCTTCTACTGCTACACCTGTTGGAAGAAACAAGATATTAGTTACCTGTATATCAGAGCAGGAGGGAGGGAGAGGCTTCCTCCGGTGAAGTGGTCTGAGTTCAGTCACTACCACTATATTGCCTTACGATTACTGCTATAGCAGGTGTGAGGACCCACACACACACACACACACACACACACACACACACACACACACACACACACACACGAGGAGGGGCACTGACCCCTTCTGTAAGGATCAACATTAAGTTTTAGGAAACCCTGCTGGATGATGTATTCCTACAACACACTGTGGGAAGAATAAGTGTAGGAAAAGTCTGTAGCGTGTTGTTGTTACTTGACAATCCTGCAGAGAGTTCTAATGAAGCAGGAGACGTGTATAGGGTAGTCACGAAGGGCGAGAACCAGGATGGTATACATGAAGCAGGAGACGTGTATAGGGTAGTCACGAAGGGCGAGAACCAGGATGGTATACATGAAGCAGGAGACGTGTATAGGGTAGTCACGAAGGGCGAGAGCCAGGATGGTATACATGAAGCAGGAGACGTGTATAGGGTAGTCACGAAGGGCGAGAACCAGGATGGTATACATGAAGCAGGAGACGTGTATAGGGTAGTCACGAAGGGCGAGAGCCAGGATGGTATACATGAAGCAGGAGACGTGTATAGGGTAGTCACGAAGGGCGAGAGCCAGGATGGTATACATGAAGGAGTGAGACGCAGCCTCACACACGATCAACTTCTCATGATCAGTTATAAAGACGGAGACACGAGACATTATCATGGAGACACAGGAAAATCTCCAGTACCAAGACGTGGCTGCTCGTGAGTCTTCATCATGATGTAGACCAGGTAACACTGCGTGAAGACCTGCGTTACATGGTTACTGTTAGCTATTGTCACGTCTCCCTCTACCGTACACCGCCGCTAAGTTTGCCAAACTGTTCTGAACCTTCCCACGTCTCCTACCAACTGCCACATGACCATTTTTACAAAGAAGATTTTCCACTTTCTCCAGAAGTCTTGAATCATGTACCATCTGTTATTATTCACCTGTTTTTTTTAATCTTTTTCATATTTCCATTGGTGGGCGGCCTCGCAGTGGACTTGCCTCCCTAGTAACTACAGTTCCCATCATGAACGAAGAAATCATTGGTAGATTTTATCCTGCGACAGACTCTATACCACGTGAGCTGAGAGTATCACCCTAAACGGCAGATCAACTGGAAGAAGTGGTCATATAATGGTGGAGGGTAAATGGTCATATAATGTTGGGGGGTAAGTGGTCATATAATGCTGGAGGTTAAGTGGTCATATAATGCTGGAGGATAAGTGGTCATATAATGCTGGAGGGTAAGTGGTCATATAATGCTGGAGGGTAAGTGGTCATATAATGCTGGAGGGTAAGTGGTCATATAATGCTGGAGGGTAAGTGGTCATATAATGCTGGAGGGTAAGTGGTCATATAATGCTGGAGGGTAAGTGGTTGGCAAGCACAGCAACAGAACAAAGAAAACCAAACCCAAACAAGACATAAGCATGGAAAGTAAACAACTTCTGAGAGAACATAAACTGGGAGACGGGAAGCTTGCACGTTCATGGAAGGGTCTGTTTGTGGAGTCTGCAACGAAGGACTCGTACATGGATGGGGACCTTCAGCTGCATCACAGTAGGGATTGGAAGCACGAGAGACGTGCATGAAAGAGCGAAAGACTTCAGGGAGTTACTGTGTGGCTTCACTACAGTAACAGCCAGGTAGAACAGGGGTAATAAAAGGAAAAAAAAATATTGTGGACATCAGGATACAGTCCAGAACTTTTCCATATTTCCACAGGGATACTATTGTCGGATGTGACGCTTGTCTCTTCCCATACTACAGAGCTTCGAGACCATTTTGTGAAGAGAGTGATTTTGAGTGTGACGCCTGACCTCCGTGTGACGTTGACCTCATCCCACCCACTTCCTGCAAGCTGTAATGACCCCCCAGCCTTCCCGGGGCACCTCCCCCCCACCCCCAAGCGACCTCAAGTGACCTGTGAGAAAAGATGGGAAGAAGCGAGCATCCCGTCTGAGATAATACCAAGGGTCGGTCCCGCTAGGCGTCACCACCATCCCACGAGAGAGAGAGAGAGAGAGAGAGAGAGAGAGAGAGAGAGAGAGAGAGAGAGAGAGAAGAGAGGAGGAGGTCGTGTGTGTATGTTACGGCTCTCCCGATGATGAACAGAGCACGTTGTTGACACTGTTCCTCCAACCATGAAGCCTCCACTCCAGGCCACCTCGCTATCCATAACCACTACACTACACTACACTACACTACACTACACTACACTACACTACACTACACTACACTACACCCGCAGTCACGCTCCACACCCTCAGCGACAGGGGACAAGCAAGGGACGTGGTGTACACCCTGCACACCGGAGGGCGGCTCCCTAAGGGCAGGGTCATGGTGCTCCCACCTTGCCTAACCTGACCCACGACCCGAGCCACAGCCGTCGCCCCGCCAACAGACTTAGATAATCCCGGGCTCACCTAGACGGCAACACTCACCCTCACCAACTTCCGGGTTGACTAATTAACATATGCCATCATGTCAAGACTAACTGCTATAATAGTCAGGCGGGGAAAACTGGTACATGTGAGCAGTGGTAACATAACCAATATATGAATAAGAATTACAAAAAAACAAACAAATAATTCTACATGTTTCAAACTGCCGGCAACACCTAACAATGGTGACCGTAAACTGCATAACAACAGTGACTGTAAACTGCACAACAACAGTGACCGTAAACTGCATAACAACAGTGACTGTAAACTGCATAACAACAGTGACCGTAAACTGCATAACAACAGTGACTGTAAACTGCATAACAACAGTGACCGTAAACTGCATAACAACAGTGACCGTAAACTGCATAACAACAGTGACCGTAAACTGTTCAGAGAAAGCTCTTTTTTGTTTGCTCTGCCTTCCACTGAGGTAATGTATCCAGTGGGTCTGGCTTTTTAATCAACCTGTAATGCAGTTCCTGTACAGGTGATGACTTTGCAAGTTCTCCACCAAGAAGGTGGGAACATTTCATCTCTGGATGGATGACACAGGCAGGTTACATGAGCTGGTTAATGTACCTTACCTGGACAATAACAAATCGTATTCAAAGATACCTCAATATCTTCACAATATGTCACCTTAACTCTCTAGGGAAACTGGTAAGATTCTTGATTCCAACAGTTTGAGCCTTGATCACCAAGTTACGACCCTTGAACACACGACAGAGAGGCCCTTGGTTATGATGAACCTACACTTACAAGGGTTAACGATCGTACCATTGGGTTGCTCTGCCAATTAGGAAATTGAAAAACCAGCGCAGACAACAATATATATCCGCCCAGCTCGGGGAAAGAGGGAATAATACCTGATGATATTAACCTTAGCAAGACCACTAGAATTACCAGTGTCTTGGGAAGAAGATTGGACTGCGGTAACCTTGAGGGCGGGAAGGCTGGAGGTCAGACAACAAGCGCCCCTACCGGCAAACCCTCGCATCGTGTACACAAACAGGACGCGAAAACCCCGGGAAATGATCCGGGCGGGTGTAACCACAGCCGAACGTCAGGGAAGCTAAATTGCCGCGTCCACACTTGCTCCAGCTGTTGTGTAGCAAGTTGACGCAAAAATTGGTAGAAACACAACCTTCCACTGAGCAAGGAGAATAATCTGCCGTAATCACTGACTATGAAGCCATTTATAAAGACAAATGTCTGCTAGCGAGCATCTTTCCCAGCGATGATGTATCAGTGGTCGTGGCGATAACTTGTTCCATCCGTCAAAAAAAAAAAAAAAAAGTTGCTGGGCTGCTGCGCGGCCTTGGAATAATGGGGAGACGGATAGCATCATCACGAACGCTTTGTCCTTGACCACCGCCACCCTTGTCCTTGTCCTTGGACCCCCACCCGTCCTCACCCTGACCACCAGCCGTGTGTAATGCACACACGGGGAACGTCCCTTCTCACTTGCTTGGCTATTGTCCAACGCCATCTTGCTTTCACAAATACTTCTGTATGATTAACCTCAAATTGCCGCTAAAGTTGATGAAAACAATGCTTGAGGCCTATGACAGCCACAGGTGATCTTGTGACAAGATGAAACAAGAACTGTCACTTCATCTTACACCTGGCAGCACACATGCCGGCCACCAGCAGGAGAGGAGCTCATGCTGCCAGTCGTCTGGTTAAAACTATCCTACTCCACGGGAGTGTCCGGGGGAAGACGTCTGAAATAGCTTCTTTTTTTCTATCTTCACAGAGGCAGACTGTCAAGGTCCATGATGACATCGCCAAGAATATTCACATTCTCACATCCTGGCGCCTCAGGCTCGACCTCGACAATCACACGACTTGACCAGAAAATGTTGTGCATCAGGGTTGAGTCTGGCGACGCTCCCTCCAAACCCTTCCAACTTTCATCCATTTTTCTCTGAGCCTCGCTTGATCACGGCTCTCCCAGAAACTCATATATAAACCGTCACATCTCATGTACTTCTTGTATATTCAAACTCATCCTCGCCATGAAGAAAGCAAAATTTATTTTCAAAACTTTTGTGATGCATACTCTATAAAAATTTCGAGTGCTCGGGGCCAGAACATGCATGAGGGTGAATGGCATGCACGGGATAGTGAAATGGAGCGATGTGGTATGGGGGGGGGGGGGGAGCACGAACTATCAATGGACTGAACCAGGGAATATAAAGCAGCCAGTGGAGCCATGGACTGGTCTGAGGGGGACCTAGTTGTAGATTGTGGACAGTAGCTTCAGTGCAGTAAACATGGCAGCTAGAAAATGGAAAAAAATGGAAACTGCGAACAAGTATGAAAGACAAGACACCTCTGTACCTTACATCTAAATCGCAACTGATAGAGTAAATCAACAAAGGATCACTTCTTTAAAAAGCATTGAAATCTCCCTTCTTGAAGAGCATTGAAAGCTCCCTTCTTGAAGAGCATTGAAATCTCCCAGACATCCTTTCTCAGCCACTCCACAGACACGAGATGCGTTCACTCATTCCCTTCCCTGCCAGCGGCGGGTAACGAACCCACAGCCTCACTCTCACTGCCGGTCGACAGGGGGGTGGGGGGGAGGCTTCTTTTTATATTAAACGTCATGTCATCTTTGACCTGAGAAATATTTGCTGTATAGTTACCAAGACTACTACCAGGCAACTATATTACCAAACTGTTATGGTTCGATCGTGCGCGATCCACATATATTCCCATAAAGTAGGCTAAGTTATGCATGATGACTAGGCTAGGTTATGCTTCACTAGGTTTACTATGCCATGATAACTAGGCTATGCTATGCTTCACTAGGTTTACTACGCTGGCTTACGCTACGCAGGAATACCCCGATCCTGCTATATGTACGTACGTTTGACAGACTGTTACCGTGTAAACGCACCAGGCAATAGATCTTCCTTTATACCAGCACAGTACGCACCTCTGACCACAATGACGTGAGTTTGACCTGACCCTTACATCATTCAAGGGTCAGGTCAAAGGCTAAACCATCACACCGTCGACCTCAGTGATGGTATACCGTCATTATCATCAGCTGTGGACACTGGTGGTGGTGGTGGTGAGGAGGTATGAGGTGCTGCTGCTGCGTGAGGCATGACAGACACCGACCTCACCACTCACTAGCGCTCTCACCCACACCCACCCGCCCGCTCGTCCAGGAAATGAAGAACGGGAAACCCAAGGGTGAATGCTACCCTCTGGGAATTTATCGCATGAATATGTGCTGCATATATATATATATATATATATATATATATATATATATATATATATATATATATATATATATATATATATTTCTTTTTTTCTTTTATATTCGCCATTTCCCGCGTAAGCGAGGTAGCGTTAAGAACAGAGGACTGGGTCTTTTCAGTAATATCCTCACCTGGCCCCCTCTGTTCCTTCTTTTGGAAAATAAAAAAAAAAAACGAGAGGGGAGGATTTCCAGCCCCCCGCTCCCTCCCCTTTTAGTCGCCTTCTACGACACGCAGGGAATACGTGGGAAGTATTCTTAATCCCCTATCCCCAGGGATAATATATATATATATATATATATATATATATATATATATATATATATATATATATATATATAGTGAAGTACTGACATACATACACTCGCTGGAAAAATAAACTGTATTTCAAGCCATCTTTTCTGAAATACAGTCGAAAGGTTGGAACTTATATATATATATATATATATATATATATATATATATATATATATATATATATATATATATATATATATATCCAGGCCCATAGCCTAGCGGTTAGCATGCCTGCTTCTTACACATGGGTCCCGGGTTCGATCCTGGCTGTTGGAGGTTTGTATGTTCTATGAAGGTGCGCATCCATATGCACTTTATATATATATATATATATATATATATATATATATATATATATATATATATATATATATATATCGTTTTGGGAATAAAATGTTCAAGTTACACAGATAAAACCAATAAGGTCTCCTCTTCTGATGCCAGACATGTGTGTCAGGGAGAGGGACGGACATGACACGAGGGGAACAAGAGGGATGATGTAGTGAAAGTTTCGTTGGTCGATAATGAGCCAGCCGATCCTCCGTCGTCGCCCACGCCAGGTGCTGACTGCTCTGTTAAAATACGTTGGTCATTCGCTACATTGTGGTGAGATGGTTACTTCTCAGGAGCGTGGGATGCCAGTGTATTCCTCCATATCATCTAGCGGTGTAAACACCGGGAAAACGAGATAAATGTGATGGAGCTTAAGGCTGGGAGCAACGATCGAGTGTGTGTCTTGCATGGTAAGTCGTCCGTCAAGCTCATACAAACTGCCACTACTCGCCAGCATCTAATTTATTATCGTCAAATATACATCATGTGTCCCCCTAATATTCCGTTTATATTCCCGACAAGATTCAGTCAATAATGAGTAAATATGTGAATATCTCAACAAGTTTTATACCCGCAAAATAAAGACTTTTTTTGACATAGCACTCATTCGAACTCAGTGGGAAAGTTGCCAGGAGTCGCCAAGTTCCCAACGTAGTCATCATGTCTGACATTTTTCCCCTGAACATCACATAAGACTCATGGAAGATTACAAAGGGCATTGTCTACATCCGTTAACCCGTCTCGTCTGTTCAACAATAACTTTCACATCCTGGACATGGACGCAATTTCCTCCATTCTAATGACACACTGTATGTATGTATGTACGTATGTATATAAAGTTCTGTCTGCCGTATATGGTTATCATACATTATTATTAAAATTTCTAGTTTTTCTAACAGTTTTTATCATCTGGAAAATTACAAAATTAGGTCCATTCTGTGGCTTGTCAAGCGTCAGTGGGTATGTATGTGATCACTATCCATTGTCATTACTATCGTAGAGGGATTTTTTTTTTTTTACCCTCAATGCCTCGTTTTGTACGTTATACCAAGTCTCCATCTTGGGTGTGTGTGTGTGTGTGTGTGTGTGTGTGTGTGATTATTTGTATGCGTTACGGCTATAAATTTTATAGTCAAGTTGACAACTCTCTCTAACTTGTTTATATACTATGTTCATCGTACTGTATATATATATATATATATATATATATATATATATATATATATATATATATATATATATTTTTTTTTTTTTTTTCATACTATTCGCTATTTCCCGCGATAGCGAGGTAGCGTTAAGAACAGAGGACTGGGCCTTTGAGGGAATATCCTCACCTGGACCTCTTCTCTGTTCCTTCTTTTGGAAAATTAAAAAAAAAAAAAAAAAAAACAGAGAGGGGAGGATTTCCAGCCCCCCGCTCCCTTCCCTTTTAGTCGCCTTCTACGACACGCAGGGAATACGTGGGAAGTATTCTTTCTCCCCTATCCCCAGGGAATATATATATATATATATATATATATATATATATATATATATATATATATATATATATATATATATATATATATATACACATCAATTCAGGCAAGGTACCCAACCGACCTTCAGGAAGGCTCGTGTGTGCATCATGGTCGACAATGCTAACCAATGCACCAGGGAACTCCGTGTGTATGTATGATGTATATACTTATCTATCACAAACAAGTATACATAGGTATGACTGAGGAAAATAGTACAGCATGTGTACCGTACCATCAGATAATATTTACATATGTTTACTCTTATATCAACAAGACCACTATACATGTATGACATGTTAACAAGAGACTTTACTGCCTGAACTAACTCTCCAAGTTGTCCAACCTTCAAACCAGACCGTGGGTCTCTCACTAACCAGACCATGGTTGACTCGTCTCACTAACGTTCAGTCCTCTTAATGACACTCATTTAAACTGTAAAATGAAGTCAATTTCAAAATATTTTCTGTTGCTTCCATCGTATTTACTGGGTATGTATCGGTAACTGAGAGCATTATGATTTGTTTTCCATGATTATTTCAAGTATAGAAGTGTTTGTATATCTTATCTTTCAATTTCGAAACGAAAAGTATTTTGAGTTAAAAAAGGCCCCTAACTATTCAGTGGCGTATCTTGAGGAAATAGCGCCCATGGCAAGCACGAAATTGTGTCCCTGGCTTGATTAAAAATGTATATACACTGGATGTATATCAAAATATATACAGTGTAATTATAAACTGTTGAAGAGTTAGGCCAAATTTAAATCTATATATACTCTTAAAGACTCAAAGTTAAAGACTTATTTAATCAATATTGTAACGTAGAAGCGGTAATGCAACTGATAGTAGCAAAATATTACTATAGTTGAAAAGTAGGCGAGTTTCTTTTTTATCTCACAAAACCAAAACGTTAAAAAACAAACCCGTTGAGTGGCGCCCAGGGCACCTGCCCTACCCTAGATACGCCACTGGCGTTACTGCTACTGCTGCCATGGCTGTCATGGCTGCTACAAGGTATTTCTACGAGAAACTTAATCATGTCGATGTATTACGATTATGACATCGAGATGTACGAAAGTTTACGATAAAGGATGGGAATGATGGAAGCACATAGTAAAGGAAGAGCAGAGGGGGGAGTTAAAGAAGTTAGAAGGAGGGAGTGTCAGGTGCTACACATGGAACATAATAAACAAAGTTCCTATTAGCTGGTTGGCCAGCCAATGTCTGACCCCATTCCCGCCACCACCGTAACCCAGCCACCACTCTCGAGCCCTGCAGCATGGACTTAGACTTCCTCCAGCAGACCAAACTGCACCATGATTTACACGTGATACCATTCTTATATTTGTCTTACCAAGATTCTGCAATACAACAAAACTTTTAAACATTAGATATATACAAGGTACGATAATACGCACATTTTTTTTTCACACCGAGCCTAAGTCAAGGTTGGCCGAGGAATCGGGACGAGACCGGAGAAAACAGGATCCAATATGGCGGATCATCTTGAGCGTCGCACCACGATTGCTTTTGTTTTCCTGTTGCGCCAACTGCCGGAAATGTCAGGTTGACGCGATGGTCCACGCAGACAGTACTACGACACAAACAGTACCACACACCAGAAACCAGGTCACGCAGGCGATGAAATGTTTCCCCGTACCGTACATATAAGTAATCAATCAGCAAACACTAGTAGTTTCCCACAACACCAGCGGTAAACAACAACAGTATATTGTAACAGCAGCAGCAACACATACCACCAGTATCACAGCAGTATCATGTACCACCAGTCACACAGCAGTACAACACGTCAGTACCACGAAAAGCACCACACACACACACACACACACACACCACCAGTAACACATGGACCACCACACGTCACTGCCACATACAATACCATACACCCTAGTACCACACACCACCAGTACCACACACCACCAGTACCACACACCACCAGTACCACACACCACCAGTACCACACACCACCAGTACCACAGACCACGACTATCATAGCAGTACCTAGTACCACCCCGGGTACCATACCACCAGTTCTCAAACACCACCACACAACACCAGGTGTCATACATCCCAATACCACAATAGTAAGTACGACAGTAACCCCCAGTGCACCACAGCAGTACTGTACCCCGCACCACACGCCATTATCATAGCGAGATGATCTCGTCTTCATCAAGCACTTGATTACATCAGGAGTGACGTCACCGTTACGTCACGAGGGATGGGTGGTGGTGGCAGGAAATCCCTGACGCCTTTGTACCTGACCCAAGAATTTCACTTTCACTCAGGACATCCGCTCCAGGTACCGTGTACCGCTCCTAGTGAAAGGAAGGTACAACACCCTCATAAGTCTGGCAATTGTACAAGATGACTACAACTCAGGCCGAGAGATAAGGTATTATTACCTTGGACAATGACGGACCAGCTCTTTATCTGGTCTCGTCACAGGCCAGGGCATCAGACCCTAAGGTTCGTAACGTCACATTTACCGTCACAATCCAGCTCCCACATCCCCCCCAGCATCCAGGAGGAAACACAGATAATATGGAAAACCTCATCCCTTGGTTTTAATATCGCAGGAAAGCAGAAATACTTATAAAAATACCTAAATACAGTCTATATACGAAGGATATAACTAAACATTTTGCTGTAGATGAACAGATTCCTCAAAAACTGTTGGTCACACAATGAATTTCAAGGTATTGAAATATAACATTTATGACCACATTAACCATATCAATGCAAAGATTACACCAAGACAGATATTAACTATTAATCTATGCAAATACAAAATAAAACTTTGTTTACATTCCACTTTTCCATTATAACAATGATTATCAACCAGCTAATATACCCGAGTCTTGTTATGCATTACAATATTACTGTAATACTTCTCTCTCTCTCTCTCTCTCTCTCTCTCTCTCTCTCTCTCTCTCTCTCTCTCTCTCTCTCTCTCTCTCTCTCTCTCAAAGACGTCATCAACGTGAGTCACAGGTCAATAACAGTCCACTTGCAAATCGTACAGAGGTGATCAACACTTGCCCAACCCCAAGTGTATCATGATGGAGTCAGAGCAAAGTTGGTCACAATGGATTACTTCACATGACACAATTCTGGTCCTCCAGACGACTGTCTGTGCAGCAAGGGATGAATGAAGAGTCAGCTATGGCACACTGGAGAAGACAAAGGTAGAGTACGCTTAGTCGAACAAGCGAGGAGCGCTTAGTAAAGCACCCAACCAGTACGTACGCTTAGTTAAACTAGCGAGCGCTTAGTAAACCATCTAACCAAAGTCTTTCAAACTTGAAGGCTGGCGGTCATAGGCGAGTCTACCATGTGGTTCTGGTTACTTACAGCACATCAACAGATGCTATGTTATTCTCGTGCTCTGTCTTGGTATCATGGTGTAACCAGTTTTTCCACGTTATACATCATCTAATTTAGAAGTTGAGGAAATGAATCGTTCAGTAACCTTTAAGATTTAAATGTAAATGGAATGAGTCCAATTCCTATATCCAGAAAAACTTCACATACGTAAGACATTACAACTATTTAAGGCAGTCACAACTTTACCCAATTCATCTCGTGACAAATGTACGAATATGATCACAAAGTTGTATGTGGGTCGCCACTGATCCGAGGCTAAACCTCGAGATGGCTGAAAAATCTGAGAACAGATTGTGTATTGTCTGTCACCACGTCAGCCATGAACACCAGGACAACACATGAAGCCCTGGTTGTCAACATAGCTGTGGCAGGCAACCGTCTGGGGTCCATGACGCTAACAACTGCATGAAATATGGTTCATGGCGGCGCACTGTGGCCACCTCCCGGACCGGTCAGCCAACCGGCCAGCCAGCCAGCCAGCCGGCCGGCTCGCTCGTTCGAACGATATATTTGGTAAGACTTATTTAACGTAACGTTTCCCTGTGACCCTTACGAATTTTCTATATAAGGAAATGGCATGAAAAGATAAAAGAGACAGAACATTCGTTCTCTGATGTACTTTGGGTCGGGAAATTAGGAGGAAGACGACACAGCCCTGGCTGGACTCGGGGGGGTCTGGCAAAACATTGTGGAAGGTGACGGTCGGGGATGGCATGGCTGACCTAACAACCACGCGAACCGTTACAATGCCGGCCTTACCAGTTCGACCTTTTTTTCCTCCCCTTTACTACTACTACTACTCATAACAACTGTTAACCAAGGTGGGGTTAAAATACCTTTTCTCTCTCCATGACTAGACTGTGCTTTCGAGTTAACGTACCGCTTGTGCTTTCTTTCTCGTGGAGAAAGTTTCGGGGGGGGGGGGGGGGGTTACGCCCCCAGATCTGAGACCTTGAGTGCTGGAGAAAGTTGAAATAGTTGACCATGTTGGAGGAAGTACGAGAGTCGAGGTGTTACCCTAACATGTGGGGGAAGGAGGGAGGGGGAAATGAATAGGTATACACTGAAGAAATGGCTGACCTAGATTCTTCCCTGAGTTCGACAGACGTCACCCTGGCTCGTGGTGCTGAACAAGAGCAGTCAACAAGCAGATGCAGGTCACGAGGGGGGGGGGGGGGGATAAATACATCAGGTCAGGTGAGGTCACTGTGCCACACTGACTGAAGGATGCGGCCTCTCTCTCTCTCTCTCTCTCTCTCTCTCTCTCTCTCTCTCTTAAATGCGTATCTAGATGAACGAGAGGGAACACATGATTGTACGACCACGGAACATACCGGGACGATTCTTGAGCTGGACGAACCAGCTTAGAGTATGATGGACAGCTTGGCCTCTGAACCAGACACTTCAGGTCAAGGAGGTATCAGCCAGCCCATCATAACTACAGGTTATATCGCCACAATTCCTCACGGTAAATAACAAGATTCGTAACGATAACACTGTCTTTCGTGGATGATACATACCTATATCCGTGTACATCTTAGTATAGACTTCGTCAACGTTAAATGCGTTTCATCTAAACATTCTTGTCAGAGACCAGACATATGTAACAGCCAGGCCCTGTACTGCATGTCTACATTGTCGGCATCTATTTTCTAAAGGTTAATATATATCATAATTATCGACACCATCATGGTAACTTCAAAACCAGATATATACAGTTTGGAAGGAAAATGACCAAGACAACTTGGAGAAAATTGAGTTCTTGTTTCTGGGATGAAAATATCTGAGGTTGGTGGCACTGGTGTCATGACCTTGAAGGTCATTTCGCATCTGCAGGTTACATAATACATCTCACTGAGAGGGCATGACCAAGGAAGGTCTCTATAGATTCTGAGGTCCTCGGGTCAAAGGTCAAGGCCACTGCTGCAATTGTCAGCAGGTCAAGATCATGGCCGGTTATCCAAAGGTCAAAGGTCGTCACGAGTGTATTTGTAATTTGAAGTACAAAGGTTAATGTGACGTAAGGATTAATCATATTTCTCTCATTATAAATCATGTTTTACCGGGAGAATTTCATCATGACTACTGTATGTCAAGACAATTATATTACTACACTTTTTCACTTACATAAATCTTGAAAAAAAAATGAGATTTACATAATCTATATTTTCGGAAATTACTTTTTTTTTGTAATGCAATAGGCCACTTTTAGTTATCATCATTACCATTAATATTAGTCTCAAGCTGGCTAACATCCCCACCAACACTAGGCTGGCTAACATCCCCATCAACACTAGGCTGGCTAACATCCCCACCAACACTAGGCTGGCTAACATCCCCACCAACACTAGGCTGGCTAACATCCCCACCAACACTAGACTGGCTAACATCCCCACCAACACTAGGCTGGCTAACATCCCCATCAACACTAGGCTGGCTAACATCCCCACCAACACTAGACTGGCTAACATCCCCACCAACACTAGGCTGGCTAACATCCCCACCAACACTAGACTGGCTAACATCCCCACCAACACTAGGCTGGCTAACATCCCCATCAACACTAGGCTGGCTAACATCCCCACCAACACTAGGCTGGCTAACATCCCCACCAACACTAGGCTGGCTAACATCCCCACCAACACTAGGCTGGCTAACATCCCCATCAACACTAGGCTGGCTAACATCCCCACCAACACTAGGCTGGCTAATATCCCCACCAACACTAGGCTGGCTAACATCCCCACCAACACTAGGCTGGCTAACATCCCCACCAACACTAGGCTGGCTAACATCCCCACCAACACTAGACTGGCTAACATCCCCACCAACACTAGGCTGGCTAACATCCCCACCAACACTAGGCTGGCTAACATCCCCACCAACACTAGGCTGGCTAACATCCCCACCAACACTAGGCTGGCTAACATCCCCACCAACACTAGGCTGGCTAACATCCCCACCAACACTAGGCTGGCTAACATCCCCACCAACACTAGACTGGCTAACATCCCCACCAACACTAGGCTGGCTAACATCCCCACCAACACTAGACTGGCTAACATCCCCACCAACACTAGGCTGGCTAACATCCCCATCAACACTAGGCTGGCTAACATCCCCACCAACACTAGGCTGGCTAACATCCCCACCAACACTAGGCTGGCTAACATCCCCACCAACACTAGGCTGGCTAACATCCCCACCAACACTAGACTGGCTAACATCCCCATCAACACTAGGCTGGCTAACATCCCCACCAACACTAGGCTGGCTAACATCCCCACCAACACTAGGCTGGCTAATATCCCCCACCAACACTAGGCTGGCTAACATCCCCACCAACACTAGACTGGCTAACATCCCCACCAACACTAGGCTGGCTAATATCCCCCACCAACACTAGGCTGGCTAACATCCCCATCAACACTAGGCTGGCTAACATCCCCACCAACACTAGGCTGGCTAACATCCCCACCAACACTAGACTGGCTAACATCCCCACCAACACTAGGCTGGCTAATATCCCCACCAACACTAGGCTGGCTAACATCCCCATCAACACTAGGCTGGCTAACATCCCCACCAACACTAGACTGGCTAACATCCCCACCAACACTAGACTGGCTAACATCCCCACCAACACTAGGCTGGCTAATATCCCCCACCAACACTAGGCTGGCTAACATCCCCACCAACACTAGACTGGCTAACATCCCCATCAACACTAGGCTGGCTAATATCCCCCACCAACACTAGGCTGGCTAACATCCCCACCAACACTAGGCTGGTTAACATCCCAACCAACACTAGGCTGGCTAACATCCCCACCAACACTAGGCTGGCTAACATCCCCACCAACACTAGGCTGGCTAATATCCCCCACCAACACTAGGCTGGCTAACATCCCCACCAACACTAGGCTGGTTAACATCCCCACAAACACTAGACTGGCTAACATCCCCACCAACACTAGGCTGGCTAACACCCCCACCAACACTAGGCTGGCTAACATCCCCACCAACACTAGGCTGGCTAACATCCCCACCAACACTAGGCTGGCTAACATCCCCACCAACACTAGGCTGGCTAACATCCCCACCAACACTAGACTGGCTAACATCCCCACCAACACTAGGCTGGCTAACATCCCCACCAACACTAGGCTGGCTAACATCCCCACCAACACTAGGCTGGCTAACATCCCCACCAACACTAGGCTGGCTAACATCCCCACCAACACTAGGCTGGCTAATATCCCCCACCAACACTAGGCTGGCTAACATCCCCAGCAAGTGAGTCCGTGACTGCGTGACTCGCAACATCACAAGCTACATTCATCGTACACCACAGTCCGACCACGCCCCTGGGCAACGCCTTATGTAATTAAGCTGCAGTCTCCTAGCGGCTCAGATGAGACACCAGACGAACCACAATGACAGCAACACAAATGGCGACATCCAACGAATAAGGGTAACAGGCAGGAAATAATTACTTGGAATAATGTTAGTGTGACACTTGTGAACGAGGTCAGAGGTCAGATGTTTCTCGTGTCCCTCACACGACTACGCTAACTCATCATATTCACTTTTCAAAGCACCAAGTCTTCCTCCATGTTAAGAAGCCACTGGTAAACTGATGTACTTTCTTCTGTTCGTGACTAGTACCAGGGCCGTTGTACGAGATACAGGTATATATAGTCCCACTACGAGGTGTTACAGTTAGATTGGACTTTTCGTTTACAGGTCATGTCTTCCAGAACACCACTAGGTCAATGTTTTGGGTCTCCAATCAACGTATTAGAGACGACTGGGTTATGATGCTCGTGTTGTGTGTCCGCATGTTTGCACCGCTGGGTTATATACCGTCTCGTATAATATATGGACACTCGCATGTTTACCAAATGGCGTCCTAGCTTCGTCTCTTCGATGTATGTCAAATGACTGTTATATTTCTCTCTTGTGTCTCCCCTGATAATGTGATTATTACACGAAAGTGCACTTGGGAACTTATCGTGTTTCATTTTCACCGTGGACTGATAGGAATACATACATATATATATAAATATATATATATATATATATATATATATATATATATATATATATATATATATATATATAAGAACGAGGACGAGAGCTCAATCTGCCTTGGAAGGATGTCAGTTATTTGCTTATTATTGTGGCGGTCAGTAGGGCACAGCTGAGGACCAGCTGACAAACTCCCCCTCCCCCCTTACCGACACACACACACACACACACACACACGTGAGCCACTACACCGTCACTACAACACCTCAATCCCTCAACATCACCTCTCATTGGAAGGATACAAACCACACGTCACCCATACGTCATAGCTATCCCACCATTGATCGCATGACCTAAAAAAAAAAAAAAAGAGCAACGGGCCAATCAGAGCCAAGTTCTCCGCCGAATCTGAAGACGACCACAGTCAGTGGCGGCGAGGCTGAACCCAACCCACGAGGTCAACAACTACAACAAGGTCACGTGCACGCCTGGAGGAGGGGGAGGGGGTGGGGAGGGGGGGGGTCACATAACTGTATCATCTGGTTGTGACTGGCCTCCATGACTGCACAAACTACTGACTGTTTATATATATATATATATATATATATATATATATATATATATATATATATATATATATATATCAGTGGAGCAACATCTGAAGAAAGTCTTGATGTCAGCCGGGAACTCTTTCTAAAAGTGCGTGGTTCATGGCTGCGCTACTTCCAGTAGCAGGGAAATGTAAACTTCTTCGCAATTCATGGACAAGACTGTACTTGCTCTTAGTGACACAGCCTCGCTGATGGTGACTATTCCCCAGCGATGTAAGCATACGCAGTCAGAGTCCGGTAACTCTCTCTCTCTCTCTCTCTCTCTCTCTCTCTCTCTCTCTCTCTCTCTCTCTCTCTCTCTCTCTTGTATGTATATATTATTGACTGAAGACAACACATGTAAGAAATATACATAAATATATAAAGAAACTTTCACAGGACAATTTTCTAGCAGTAAACCCGCCTCAATGTGTACAAAACAAGAAATCTTTCAAACACTAAAAATAAAAACTTACAATGAAAAATGGCAGTTCCAAAATCGCTTTCTAAATCAAATAATGATAATAAAAAAAACATCTCAGATAAGCTCTCGATGCCTCAAGACACAAACGAAATTTTGATACTACAAGTCGTGTGATGTGATGTGGTACAGTGGTGGAGGTGTGGTAGTAAAAGTGATGTAGTGTTATGTGGTGGTGGTGGTGCGGTGTGATGGCAAGGATAGTGTGGTGTGCCCGAGACAGCACGAGCACTCACGGGTAAACCTGGTTCCCTGAAACCCTCCATAAGGAACCATTCTTACAAGTTAAACCAACTCCTGCGTGATCATATTTCGTCGTGACAAGACTGATCATGTTCTTCACGGTTAAGTATCGTGTTTTAAGACTTCCATCCGGCAAAGAACAAAGCACCTAACGTGTCTTAGGACTCCCAGGGCCCAGGACGGCAGACATGAACCAGATAATAACAGGTGAAGAAGCTCGGTGGCAATTGGCGGCAGCCATGACACAAGAGGTTATAGGACAATGATCTCTCCGGCGCTGCCTGGCGTAAGATCTACGGCCAAGTTAACACATACACATGTAGAGACGGAGTAAACAAAACATCTGAATAAAACCACCACCAAAGTGACTATGCAGAAAAAAATATAATTCCTGAATATCTAAATAAACCACAAAAAAACAAACAAAGAATACGAAAAACGTTTAGCATACGAAACTTTGGCATTGATGGGGTGACGTTACACCTCATACTCAAGTCTCCGCCAGCAAACTTGTCGTACTGGGTCTGACCTGCAGATTTTGCTTCTTCCCTTCCTCATCATATCATCATACAGTATCTACACACACACTCTTATATATCAAACACTATGGATATACCCTCTACCATATCCAAGCATACGTCTATTAGTCTATTCTCTCTCCCGCACCACCATGGATGAATAATAATAAGTGATAATAATAATAATGTTCTGGCGTAAAACTTTCCATACTCCAAAAGTAAGACCATCATGTGGAATTCCTAAAGGAACAATATTAGTTACAAGAATGAGGATTAACGCTGCACTAGTGAACAAAATGAGGATTAACGCTGCACTACTGAAGATGAGGATTAACGCTGCACTAGTGAAGATGAGGATTAACGCTGCACTAGTGAAGATGAGGATTAACGCTGCACTAGTGAAGATGAGGATTAACGCTGCACTAGTGAAGATGAGGATTAACGCTGCACTAGTGAAGATGAGGATTAACGCTGCACTAGTGAAGATGAGGATTAACGCTGCACTAGTGAAGATGAGGATTAACGCTGCACTAGTGAAGATGAGGATTAACGCTGCACTAGTGAACAAAATGAGGATTAACGCTGCACTACTGAAGATGAGGATTAACGCTGCACTACTGAAGATGAGGATTAACGCTGCACTAGTGAACAAAATGAGGATTAACGCTGCACTAGTGAACAAAATGAGGATTAACGCTGCACTAGTGAAGATGAGGATTAACGCTGCACTAGTGAACAAAATGAGGATTAACGCTGCACTAGTGAACAAAATGAGGATTAACGCTGCACTAGTGAACAAAATGAGGATTAACGCTGCACTACTGAAGATGAGGATTAACGCTGCACTAGTGAAGATGAGGATTAACGCTGCACTAGTGAAGATGAGGATTAACGCTGCACTACTGAAGATGAGGATTAACGCTGCACTAGTGAACAAAATGAGGATTAACGCTGCACTACTGAAGATGAGGATTAACGCTGCACTAGTGAAGATGAGGATTAACGCTGCACTACTGAAGATGAGGATTAACGCTGCACTACTGAAGATGAGGATTAACGCTGCACTACTGAAGATGAGGATTAACGCTGCACTACTGAAGATGAGGATTAACGCTGCACTACTGAAGATGAGGATTAACGCTGCACTAGTGAAGATGAGGATTAACGCTGCACTAGTGAAGATGAGGATTAACGCTGCACTACTGAAGATGAGGATTAACGCTGCACTAGTGAACAAAATGAGGATTAACGCTGCACTACTGAAGATGAGGATTAACGCTGCACTAGTGAAGATGAGGATTAACGCTGCACTAGTGAACAAAATGAGGATTAACGCTGCACTAGTGAAGATGAGGATTAACGCTGCACTACTGAAGATGAGGATTAACGCTGCACTACTGAAGATGAGGATTAACGCTGCACTAGTGAACAAAATGAGGATTAACGCTGCACTAGTGAACAAAATGAGGATTAACGCTGCACTAGTGAAGATGAGGATTAACGCTGCACTAGTGAACAAAATGAGGATTAACGCTGCACTACTGAAGATGAGGATTAACGCTGCACTAGTGAACAAAATGAGGATTAACGCTGCACTAGTGAACAAAATGAGGATTAACGCTGCACTACTGAAGATGAGGATTAACGCTGCACTACTGAAGATGAGGATTAACGCTGCACTAGTGAACAAAATGAGGATTAACGCTGCACTACTGAAGATGAGGATTAACGCTGCACTAGTGAAGATGAGGATTAACGCTGCACTAGTGAACAAAATGAGGATTAACGCTGCACTAGTGAACAAAATGAGGATTAACGCTGCACTAGTGAAGATGAGGATTAACGCTGCACTAGTGAAGATGAGGATTAACGCTGCACTAGTGAAGATGAGGATTAACGCTGCACTACTGAAGATGAGGATTAACGCTGCACTACTGAAGATGAGGATTAACGCTGCACTACTGAAGATGAGGATTAACGCTGCACTACTGAAGATGAGGATTAACGCTGCACTAGTGAAGATGAGGATTAACGCTGCACTAGTGAACAAAATGAGGATTAACGCTGCACTAGTGAACAAAATGAGGATTAACGCTGCACTAGTGAACAAAATGAGGATTAACGCTGCACTAGTGAACAAAATGAGGATTAACGCTGCACTACTGAAGATGAGGATTAACGCTGCACTAGTGAACAAAATGAGGATTAACGCTGCACTAGTGAACAAAATGAGGATTAACGCTGCACTAGTGAACAAAATGAGGATTAACGCTGCACTAGTGAACAAAATGAGGATTAACGCTGCACTAGTGAACAAAATGAGGATTAACGCTGCACTAGTGAACAAAATGAGGATTAACGCTGCACTAGTGAACAAAATGAGGATTAACGCTGCACTAGTGAAGATGAGGATTAACGCTGCACTAGTGAACAAAATGAGGATTAACGCTGCACTAGTGAAGATGAGGATTAACGCTGCACTAGTGAAGATGAGGATTAACGCTGCACTAGTGAACAAAATGAGGATTAACGCTGCACTAGTGAACAAAATGAGGATTAACGCTGCACTACTGAAGATGAGGATTAACGCTGCACTAGTGAAGATGAGGATTAACGCTGCACTACTGAAGATGAGGATTAACGCTGCACTAGTGAAGATGAGGATTAACGCTGCACTAGTGAACAAAATGAGGATTAACGCTGCACTAGTGAACAAAATGAGGATTAACGCTGCACTAGTGAACAAAATGAGGATTAACGCTGCACTAGTGAACAAAATGAGGATTAACGCTGCACTACTGAAGATGAGGATTAACGCTGCACTAGTGAACAAAATGAGGATTAACGCTGCACTAGTGAACAAAATGAGGATTAACGCTGCACTACTGAAGATGAGGATTAACGCTGCACTAGTGAAGATGAGGATTAACGCTGCACTACTGAAGATGAGGATTAACGCTGCACTAGTGAACAAAATGAGGATTAACGCTGCACTACTGAAGATGAGGATTAACGCTGCACTACTGAAGATGAGGATTAACGCTGCACTAGTGAACAAAATGAGGATTAACGCTGCACTACTGAAGATGAGGATTAACGCTGCACTACTGAAGATGAGGATTAACGCTGCACTAGTGAACAAAATGAGGATTAACGCTGCACTACTGAAGATGAGGATTAACGCTGCACTAGTGAAGATGAGGATTAACGCTGCACTACTGAAGATGAGGATTAACGCTGCACTACTGAAGATGAGGATTAACGCTGCACTAGTGAACAAAATGAGGATTAACGCTGCACTACTGAAGATGAGGATTAACGCTGCACTAGTGAACAAAATGAGGATTAACGCTGCACTAGTGAAGATGAGGATTAACGCTGCACTAGTGAACAAAATGAGGATTAACGCTGCACTACTGAAGATGAGGATTAACGCTGCACTACTGAAGATGAGGATTAACGCTGCACTAGTGAACAAAATGAGGATTAACGCTGCACTACTGAAGATGAGGATTAACGCTGCACTAGTGAAGATGAGGATTAACGCTGCACTACTGAAGATGAGGATTAACGCTGCACTAGTGAAGATGAGGATTAACGCTGCACTAGTGAACAAAATGAGGATTAACGCTGCACTAGTGAAGATGAGGATTAACGCTGCACTAGTGAAGATGAGGATTAACGCTGCACTAGTGAAGATGAGGATTAACGCTGCACTAGTGAAGATGAGGATTAACGCTGCACTAGTGAAGATGAGGATTAACGCTGCACTACTGAAGATGAGGATTAACGCTGCACTAGTGAAGATGAGGATTAACGCTGCACTACTGAAGATGAGGATTAACGCTGCACTACTGAAGATGAGGATTAACGCTGCACTAGTGAACAAAATGAGGATTAACGCTGCACTAGTGAACAAAATGAGGATTAACGCTGCACTACTGAAGATGAGGATTAACGCTGCACTAGTGAACAAAATGAGGATTAACGCTGCACTACTGAAGATGAGGATTAACGCTGCACTACTGAAGATGAGGATTAACGCTGCACTACTGAAGATGAGGATTAACGCTGCACTAGTGAACAAAATGAGGATTAACGCTGCACTACTGAAGATGAGGATTAACGCT
Source organism: Panulirus ornatus (assembly GCF_036320965.1). Lineage (NCBI taxonomy): Eukaryota > Metazoa > Arthropoda > Malacostraca > Decapoda > Palinuridae > Panulirus > Panulirus ornatus. Next base: position 3,194,957 of record NC_092254.1, on the reverse strand, counting down.
GCACTACTGAAGATGAGGATTAACGCTGCACTACTGAAGATGAGGATTAACGCTGCACTAGTGAAGATGAGGATTAACGCTGCACTAGTGAAGATGAGGATTAACGCTGCACTAGTGAACAAAATGAGGATTAACGCTGCACTACTGAAGATGAGGATTAACGCTGCACTAGTGAAGATGAGGATTAACGCTGCACTAGTGAACAAAATGAGGATTAACGCTGCACTACTGAAGATGAGGATTAACGCTGCACTAGTGAAGATGAGGATTAACGCTGCACTAGTGAAGATGAGGATTAACGCTGCACTACTGAAGATGAGGATTAACGCTGCACTACTGAAGATGAGGATTAACGCTGCACTACTGAAAATGAGGATTAACGCTGCACTAGTGAAGATGAGGATTAACGCTGCACTACTGAAGATGAGGATTAACGCTGCACTAGTGAACAAAATGAGGATTAACGCTGCACTAGTGAAGATGAGGATTAACGCTGCACTACTGAAGATGAGGATTAACGCTGCACTAATGAAAATGAGGATTAACGCTGCACTAGTGAACAAAATGAGGATTAACGCTGCACTAGTGAACAAAATGAGGATTAACGCTGCACTCGTGAACAAAATGAGGATTAACGCTGCACTAGTGAAGATGAGGATTAACGCTGCACTACTGAAGATGAGGATTAACGCTGCACTAGTGAACAAAATGAGGATTAACGGTGCACTCGTGAACAAGATGAGGATTAACTCTGGTGAACAAGAGGGAGATTACCGATGCCCTGGTGAATAAAAGGGAACTAACGCTGTTCTGATGAACAAGAGGGGAACAAACCGCACTGGTGAACAAGAGAGGAACTAACGTTGCCTTGATGAACAACAGGGGAATTAACGCTATTCTGGTGCACAACAGGGTAGCTAACACTGCCCTAGTAAACATGAGGGAAAACTGGCCAGTACATGTACGACTACGAGCGATACGATCTAACAAACATAACCTAAAATTACATAGCCGAAGTTATAACGAGTTGTAGAATACTTCACCTACAACCATCATGCCATACTTAGGTTGTGTTAGTACTGTTGTTCTGACGTAAAACACAAACTATTAGATCTGCCTAAAATCGTAATACCGACCCCAAAAACTAAGTCCAACATTCATCAAAGCGGTTAACGCTACAGGTAGAAATAGTTGTCATAACCACAAGAAACACATTATGATTTCCGTCTTGGTTACTTTATAATCGCCTCCACCTGTATCGTTCACCAAGACAACCAACTGTGAACAAACCTACACCGGTGAACAAAATGATGAGCCTGCTGGTGCTTGCCTGTTGTCTTACCTGGTGTGGAGGCGGAGGTAGCGGCCACCAGCACAAGACACAGAATTACCCGCACGTCTCCTCCCATGGTTCGGGTCACAGCACTCACTACTGTCACTTACACCCTGGACGCTCCCTCACTGTTGTTTTAGAGCACATTGTATTCCCCCCACTACATTAGTACAGTATCTAAACACACGAAACGAGCGGCGGGCGCACATAGTGATCCTCCTACGTAAGTGTCTACATACTGACTGAGTCGACTTTCTCCAGCACACGCCATCGGTTCCCGTCACAAGTTGCCACATTCACCAGAAAATATTGGAGATTTCATAACTTTGTAAGTATCTGAAAGTTAAATAAAAAAGATAAGAAACCCTTCGAGGATATCTTTCAAAGTGGTGTTACCATTCATTGAGTCCATCTTCTTAATATCTACCGCAATTTATATCCAGTTGAACAATGAGGTCACGCATAGTTGACGTTTTTTGGTCTTTATAGTAATTTAGCTGAAAAAGAAATACTACTACTTTTCAGTTAAGACAGCTCACGAATTTAAAATCCGGACATAACATATGCATTTGAAAAATGGGGGATCAATGGTATGGTAGAACACATTCTACACCTTTTCGCTGTTCCCCGCGCTATAAGGCAGCGCCATGAACAGACGGAAGTGGCTTTACTTGCTAACTACGATCAGAAAAGTATCAGTTTGAGTTAACGGTATGCTTGTCTCACTACTAGATATTTGTAGTAAATAAAAACCCGGGAATCAATCTATCGAACCCGCTACCGAGTTAGTTGGCGGGACCCTTTGCCCCAGACTGATGGCAGGCCCCCTTCCCCTTGTCTGCTACTGGGGGCCCTTTGCTCATGATTAATGACAGGCCAGCTTTTGCACTGGATCCAACCCTATATTTCCCTCTCAGCCTCCCCCTCTTCTTCTGAAACTAGCATCTTGTTACTCAGTGTATCTACTTATCCTCTCCATACGTCTAAGCCATTCCATCAAACCATGCTCATCTCTCAAAATCATAATCAGCGTATAACCACAATTCCCTCTTACTCTGTCATTCACTTTGATATAAATCCGCCTCACATCACGTATTGTTTTCATTTCCCACATGTCCACCTTCCTATGCTGCAATCAAAGCATAATTTGGATTAATCAGTGATACCAACAGTCAAGCTGCATCTCCTATGGTTAATGTAGACGGCATACGTATGACAGAGGTGCATGATGCTAAAAGATCCCTTCCTAAAAAGTAAAAATAGGTAATTACCCTTAAGATGCTACTGCCCTATGGGCATCTGTCAAAAGCCATGAGTCAACTGCAGTGGCCAAGCAAACTTACAAATATATCGATATCACTTGTAATAACTTTGTATTCACAAGGTGAAATATTGTTGCTTTGTGGAATATTTAACCACCCTACACTCACCATTATCATCTGCAACCACCTTCAACCCCTCCTGTAATAATTTTCAGTCATAGAAGAGTACCCTGCAGGCACCATGTAACTTCTAAAGTCAACCAGTAACCTACTTGCAATATGTAACTACCTATACTAAACCTGTCCTGTAACAACTTATTAAGCTAAACTGGGTAGCATATGCTCCATATTACCAATATGCTTGCTTAACAAAAAGTCACAAGCTAGCTGAATTCCCCTTTCCCATGTGCTGGTCAGTTAGCATACAGAACAAATCAGGTGATCTCATGTTTCATAAGCTTATAATTCCCTGTAGGGCCAAATAATAGTTGGTCTCCACTCCGATTTGCTATTCAATAATAAAACAGCAACAGACCATATATCTTTACCTTCACAATCTCATCATTCAATCAATAATCAAATGGCCACTTTTTCCGAGGCTCATCATTCATTAAAATAGCCTAGAAAGGCTTCTCTTCTCTAAAAAAGAAAATATCATCAGTCGAGTAAAACAGTTTCTCTCTCCTAAAGCTGTCATTTATCTGCCAGGATTGGCAAATCACCTTTGTCCAAGTTTTGTCATTCATCAAACAAGCAGGTCCACTACATCCTTTCCCAGTATGGTAGGTATTTGTTAAACAATGTTTGATGAGTTTATCTCTCTCTTAAGAAAATACCATGCCATCATATTCACAAGTAAACTGCATACCAGAAGTACAAACCTTAATCAGAAATTTTCTTAAATCATCTAAATTCATGTATCAGGATAAAATAAAAGGTTTATTATAATAGTACTTCAAATGTACTTGCTATAAAACAGGCACAAAAATTCATCCAGATAATATGAACTTTGGATGTTAAATATTCATTCTTTCATATATGTTTGCTATGATAAAAACTAAAGCTAAGGAAAATTTTTGTGTTCACTACAAACATCCTTTACAAAATGATTAATGTGAATACAAAATAATAATTCACTTAAGAAGTTCAACCAGCTGGGTCTGATGGGTATACATTATCTTTAGCAAATGCTGTAGGAATGAGTACATTCCAATCTTCCATTGGAAGATATTCTTCTATAAGAGCAAAAAGACTCATATCTGAGGTGATGAAGCCCTGACGAGACATGACCCTTTTCACATCTTTAGCAAGTACATCACTGGAACCCCTTCTAGCAGTGACGAAATTCACAAGATCAAGGGATAAATTTTTCCAGTATTTTTCACTAGCCTTTATGACTTCACTGAAGCCATTTGGTACCACTCTGCATTTTGCATAATGGCCAAATATTTCTCTGGTGACACTCATGGGTAAACATGAAGGCAATGGCTTTTTTCCTGTCTGCTTGGTTCTCTTAGCTAATGCAGCTTGCCGAGGCAGCTTTTGTGTCGAACTGGTACCCTTGTCTCCAAAAAGGTCACCAAGCCAAGGTCTTGGTCTCCCTTTATCTGCTAAACCGGGTGGCTGCACTGGTTTGGATGCCAACTTTTGCAGGAAGTCCCTCATGGTCAACTGCTTAGTTTTAGATGAACCTGGTTGTGATGCTAACTTATGAGCCGAGGTATTTGTTGCAGACATCTCAGATGAATCAGTGACTCCTGAATGCTTCTCCTGAGAATGGACAATGAGGGGAGTCTCTTCACTGCTTGTGTCACTATCTGATGCATTATCCTCAACTGTAACACGGTAAGCCGCTGGCTCAGTCAAGATTCCTACCTCTGCTGGCTTTTCTTGTAATAAAAGAGTTTTCCTCTCAGTCACTGAAAGCAAATTTAATCTATCGTCTTCACTCATGGGATCAACTTGAGCTACATGTGCAATATTTTCAACACTTGAAGGATTTTCATGAGTTAAATGAGCAACATCCTCACCTTCATTCACAGAATCCTCTTGTACAATATTCATAGACTTTCCTTCACTGACAGGATTATCATGGACACGTATAGCTTCATCATCACTCACAGGACCCTCAGGGGTAATGGATATATCCTCATTATCACTCAAAGGATCCTTATCTACATGTACACCATCTGATTTTTCACTAACAGAATCTTCCTGTACAGCATGTGTAGCATCCTCACCATCACTCAAGGGATCTTCTTGTGTAATATGTGAACCATCTTCCCTTTCCTTCAAAGCTCTTTCTTGTGCTAAATGTAAGTCCTCAACTTCACCAAAAATATGTTCATCCTTGCCTCTCAAGCCTTCTCTTTCAGGATTATCTAACCCCTCATTATCTGTTGTGTGCTCCATATATGGTGTGGTTAAATCAATATCAGAAGTTTGAGTCCTCGTAATATTGGCAGGTATTTCCTCAACCACAGGTGCTAATGCTGATTCTGTTATGTCGTCCTCCTCCACAGTTAGTTTCTGAGACATATCATCCATATCCTCAGACTTATCCGAGTCTGTTGACTTCTCTTGCTTATCTATAATTTGCTGGTGGCCAATACCATGAGAAGTTACATGGCTCACTGTATCAAGTACAGAACCCGTTTCAACTGTATGCAGATTACTGTGCAAGTTTCTTGAAGCTCTCTGCATTGCTCTGATGGATTCTTCAGGATGAACTTCAACCTCTTCTGGTGTCAGCACCAACTTTGTCAAACCTGGTTCCTTCTCAGGTATATTTCTTACAGGGTTAGAAAGAGTTTTGTCCTCAAAGTCTACCAATGACACAGATTTAATCTTGCTGGGTATAATAACTGGCCTATCTTGGAAGTCAACATATGAACTCTCACCTGTATCACTATTCAAAGGAGCAATACCAATTTCATGATCTATTCCCACTTCAGTGGATATTTTTGTTCTGCCTTGAGCTGATGCACTATCTTGATGAAGCTGGGATTCTTCATCTCTTCGCATAGAAGAAACAGAGCGTTCATCAACACTTATTTGAAGACTTGTTCTCGTAGTTGAAGTGATCTCCCTGTCACTGATTTCTTTATCAAAACTCATTCTTTGGGTTGAAAAGGTGGTCTCCATAGCAACACTTTTCCTGGAACTCCTCCTTAAAGGTGAGGATGTTGTCTCCATACCAGCATATCTTCTTTGACTCGTTCTTAAAGGTAAAGATGTATTCCGCCTATCAAGGCTTTTCCCATGAGTCAATGGTAAAGAAGTTCTTCCCCCTCTAACATCTCTCTCTGAATTCTTCCTTGGTGCTGTTAAACTATAATTCATTTCAACACTTTTCCTGGGGCTTCTCCTTAAAGGTGACAATGTAGTGCCTTTTCCAGAAGTTAAGGAACTCTTTCTCAAAGATGAAGATTTTGCATCCTTTTCAACACTTCTGAGTTCATTTTGAGAATATGACTGTGGCTGTGAAGAATGTTGATAATTACTATGATTACTTTCCTCAGAATGACTAAGCATATCATTCCCTCTCTCAGAATCAAGAGAAACGAGGGCTGCTGATATATTATCATCAAGCTCAACATCTCCCCCACTATCACTAGAAAAACTTGTTGATAGTGTATTCTGAGTATTAGTAACAGAACCACTTGCTGATATTGATTTTTGACTGTCATCATCAACATCATTTACATCCCTGAAATTAAAAGGAGGGGGTATAGGAGCATTCAACTCATATTCTGAGCTGTCAAGACTTTCATCCTCTATACTCGATACATCAACTTCATCAGATCTTTTGGCAAAAGAACCACTCGAGGACTGCATCTGAGTACTCAGAGCTCCTTCAACCTTTGCTGATGGTCTTTCAGGAAGATTGTCCTCTTCTTCCAGTATAGTTGTTCTATCATCAATCATGGATTCTTCTGTGCCTCTGGCTGGTGATGACTGAGTATCTGAAACTATTTCATTTTCAGTTTCCAGACTTTCTGCAGCAACTTCATTTGCTTGTATTTCTGATGCTCCAACATTCTCTTGGGATTTTTGTACAGCTCCAACTGACCTACTCTCAGCTCTCAAATTTACTGCATCTGAAGCCATTTCTATCTCTGCTGCCCGGTTTTCTGATATTTCACTCTCATCTGTCTGTCTTTCTGATACAGCTGCATTTTCAGTTTGGAATTCTTCTAAAACTCCAAATGCATTATTTTTTACTCTCAAATCTTTTATCAGTGTTGATAGGTTAAGATTTAATGATGAAGCCTTGCGAGCAAATCTCTCTTTAGTTCTCAACTGGATATTCTCTAAACTGTCATCAATATCAACTATAGAGTCATAAGTCTCATCAAATTGAGGTTCTAGGCCTTCTTCTAATGTGGTATTCTTATTACTGTGTGATGGTTTCTGTTTGTGAGCTAAATCTTTTCCTACAGACTGAAACATCTGAGGGGACTTCCACTTCGGAGCATTCCTTGAGCTACCTCTAAGGTTATATGTATTTATGGAAGAATCAACTGATCTATCAACATGTGGTGACTTTGGAGAAGACAGTACTGAAACAACCTTAGAGGAAACAATGCCTTGCTCCCCTAGTTGATGTATATTCTTAGCTGCCTGAAGATCAATACTGTCTATAATGTTATCATCCTCTTGTAACTTTGGAGCAGGAACGACTGAGTCTATCTGAGGAAAAACAATGCCTTGCTTCTTTGGGTGTCGAATGTTCTGGGCTGCTCCAAGATCAATACTGTCTGATGATGATTCCATAACACTTGAGCTAAGATGTGCATATGTTTTGTCCAATGACAAATTTACATCAATATGACCTTTGTTTGCTGAAACATTAGAAGACTGAGAAGATTTCTTTGGTATCTGAGGAGTCTTCTTGCCAGTAGATTTAGGAGGTTTCTTTGCTATTTTGGAAAGAGACACTTCAGGCTCAGTGAGAAATTTCATAGAACGCTTTCTCTTGCGAAATCTAGCTGCAGCCTCCAGGTCTAGATCAATGCTCTCATTAATGGAAGATTCATCACTATCAAGGGCACTCAAATCAGCATATGTACGATCTACACCCTTGATGCTGGTGGTATTAAGTGAGTCACCCAGAGCTGAAGCAGAAAGATGGAGAGATTGCTGCCTGGGAATTGGTGTCTGAAGATTTGCATCACCACCTGGAAGAAATTAATGATGCTGAATGTTAATGGCCAAACAAATTCATCCACCAATACATAAAACTTATCAAGCAAAAGCAGCCAACATCTCTAATGCTAACTAAATCTTGAGGGCAACTGGCTTAATCAAGGGGGTGAAAAGTTAGAACTTATATCCAGAAATAAAATTATGAAAGATGTTAAGATAACAGAAGTAAAATGTTTGTATGGCAGAACAGTTTTTCATTTTTTCCAAACAGCATAACCCTATGCAGCAGGAACTAAGCACCTAGCCATGTCCTTGAAGACAGGCCATGAAACATCATGCGCTGCAGGGAAATGCCTGTTCATATATCATTCCAATTCCTACACTGGCTCAAAAACCCAAAAATACCAGCCATATTTCATCTGTTTCCAGGACTACTTTGCAAATGTGGAGAGAGAGAGAGAGAGAGAGAGAGAGAGAAAGTTGAATCTAATGGCTCATATATTTACCTTTCTCTACTCTCCTTAAAGCATCAACCATGTAAAATCTCCTATCATTCTGCTGTTGCTGTAAATATTTCCTAAACAGTTAAAGATTTTAATGTCTTAGGTATCTGTCCATCCTACCTGATTTCACACTTAAATCTTGTTCTTCAAATATAATCTTGCTTTTCCTTCAACCACATTATATGTATTACTCTATTTCTCAAATAACATCTACACTACTTTCATTTCCATTCATATTACATGTATGCTCCAAATCAAATTAATTCATCTTTGCTGTGACTTTACTAAATTCCTTTTGCTGAGGCAACTCTTACTTTCTACATATCTTCACTTTCTTATACTGTAAACATATGTATACTACAATAAGTCTACAATCTTTTGCTAAAAACACTGGCACAATTTCTCAGTGAAAAGAAATTTTCAAAACTGGATCTTGGAATTTCTACTGCTAGGTAAATGAAGCACACAAGCAAGTTTCTTCACATGCTACCCTGCTATGAGTCACATACATTACATGAATTTTCTAACAGTTAAAGCCACCATCTACCTTTCTTTCGAATGAGAGCATTTTCTATTCTCCTACTTTTTCGTTTTTCACCACCTGCCTTCCGGATGGGTGCAGGGGTATCCACTGGCTTCAGGGCATCTAGCTGCTGACGAAGAACTGCTCTAGGTGTTGCATCTTCTAACAGGCTTTGGAAAGAGTGCTCCATTTTCTGGAAGAGTTTAGTATAGGCAGTAAGATGGGACTACAAGGTTCAGGAAATCTTCAACAAACAAAATTATGGTCATAGAAGAAAAAATACTTACAGGCACAGACAGTGTTTTACAAACACAACACAGATTTACAGTGGTATGAAAATCTCACTACAAGCAGAAAAAGTTCAATAAACATAATATAACGGTGATATAAAAAAAAATATTTCTCCAAAAGGGACCAAAAATTACCATTCTCTGCATGAAGCACCACATTCAGTACCTCCAAAACCTAGTTCACTCTGGTACTTTGTTCAACAGACCAATGAAATTTTTTTTACATTAACAGTTCTAAGTTAGCTGTGTAGGTTTCATTAAAATGTAAGCTGGGCTTTGTTATGCTTTCCACTACACACAAACATGGCATCACTTCAGGGTTAAACATGACAGGTTTCGTCAATGGTATATAGAAAAGATAAACTTTTATGTCAAACAGTGGCCAATAAGCTTTTCACCTTGGATTTGGGCATTGGGGTCCTATGTGTGGAGCTCCAGGCTTAGTACAGTAAGCTTTCAATCCTATGCAATATTTTGTATTTGATGAAATATACCAAAAACTTCATTGTCATATTCCCATTACCATACTGATGACAAGTGACTGAATGTAAATAAAAGCCTCCCAACATTTGATTGCAAATGACATTTCTTTTATATATATAAATTTTGATTGCTAGATGTAGTTTGGTAAGGTTTCATGTGTTCTCTTGGTTTCTAAAAGTGTTTCCCAGGTCTTCACGGTCCTCCACACTATATCTACAACATAATAAAAAGTAATGTTTCAAGTGATGTTCTTCCACCCTATACCACTTTTTCTAAAGAAATTATATCAGTTTATCTCTGCATCAACAATAGTTTCAGGAAATAGTTATGTATCGTTAACTTTATACAGTTCCTTAAGACTACAGGAACACCTACTAAACATAATCTGGAGCACTATATCGTACTAAATGATAACAGATGAGGTAGTATCAGTTATGTATACATAAACAATTGGTTAAAGTAAAAGTAGCTTATACACAAAATTAAAACAAAATCTATATCAACCTCACTTGGTAGCTGAAATGATAGAAATATACAAGCATTATTTTCATGTTTCCACGCTGTGCCACACTGACAGTGCATTTTCATGGATGTGACCGGAGTATTTTACGTTATAATGTTTTCATATGTTCAAGTTATTCTTTAAAGGTTAACTACCTACTTTTCCTTATACATAACTGTATGTTCCTGAATGTTAGTCGGCTCATGTAACACTGTTCATTGAAATATAATTCTCCAAATCGTTCTCCACTGGTATTTCTGTATCAAAACGATATATATACAAAGCATCTTCAATGTACATAACCATTTCACAATACTAATTTCAAAGCGGAGCTAAACTATTCAATAAACCAAATGCGTATCAAGCCATCACTTTTTAAATATCCAATTATGTGGTGTCCTTAAAGTGACACATTAACACAAACCAGTGAAATTAAATAACAATGTACTGGCATGATACTAGGTACAGTTAATATATCATACTAAATAGCTTATGAAAGCTGTTGACGGATCAACAAGTGTGCAAATGATGCCTTATGACAATTACCAGAGGATAATGTATGACTCCTGTGAGTGATGGGTCATGCATGAGGTCTGTCTGAAAAAAGTTGTACTTGTTTATTTGACCATTTAAGCTTTAGGCTACCACCTGTCTGTATCGCTAAGGCTGTTCATATAAACTTGTAACAGCTGGAAAAGCTTGAACACCTGAAACGCCTTCAGATATCCCAAGATAACTTTAAAATGAAATACATTCTTACTAATCACATGGTCCTACCTGGGATCAGTTTCCTGTGGTCGCTCCAGGGTTAAACTGTGTCAGGCACTAGATTTAAAGGTATGGTATGGGGTTGGGGGCGGTAGCTCCTACATTCCGCAAAATATCGTCACCTCAACCCTTCTTTTGTTCTTGTTGAGGAGTTTACCAAAATCTTCTAATATGCACTAATCACGTCCTTCCAGGGTCTCTATATTGGGCTTCTTATTGCTTTTGGTTACACATCAAACATACGCGCCTCAAGATGGCGTTGGCTCTTCCTGATCACAAGTGACAACAAAATTAAATATCTAGATGCTTTTTCTTTACGCAAAAAATCATGTTATCTCATCATTCTTATTTTATTTATATATCTTTTAATAGGATTTCACATAATTCATTATGGTAGCTGCTAGTCAAAATAACTTTTATATTGTGCCAAGGTCGAACGTTGGACGTTAGCGTATTTTAAAAATATCAACATAAACATAACAGGGCGATAAATAGATGGTTCTTTATATCATCCATAGATTCAAAAGAGATCACCCTCTTATTTTTGGTTAGTTGATTACTTGGGTTTTGGGCCAATCAACTGCCAGGGCCGTCAACGTCAAACCATAACCACCAATTGAGAAATAAAGATAGTTCTAACACTATACATGAATGTAAGATCCCCTGGTCCTCCTATGTCACCCACAAATCTTCACTAATTATTATTAAATCTTGTACGATCATGGAACCATGAACAAAAATGATATGCAGTTATTTACTTGAAGATGAACACTTCTAGTTAAACTTTATAATGCAAGTGTTTTCTTAAGTTTTGAATATCTCTTTATCTTTATTAGAATTCTACTTTATGCCATACAATATCATTATAGCTATTAATGAATGTATCCTAAAGATTACCCATAGGCGTGAACAGGTGTATTTCATATAAAAGGTTATATTATAAAATCAAGCCAATAAAATATGTCTTCCTAGGTATCATTCAGAAACCTGAGTAGGTACCTATGAGAGGGGTATTATATGTAGTTAACCAGGGAAAAGAAAATGATAAATACTCACCCTTGGAAAAGGGATTCATATATAATCACCAAGGGAAAGGAGGGCAATATATATCTAACTAGAGAAAGGGGAACAAAATATAGCAATCCAGGGAAAATGGAACGGTATAAAGCTGCCCAAGGGAATGGGAAAAATATATAGTAATCAGGGGAAGGGGAACAATATATAGGCAACCAGGGAAAGGGGAGAGACAGGTTCATAATGACATCTGTTAGGCTCGTTATTTACTGACACTAAGAACAAGAGAATTTGTACACCTAAACAAAATTGGTTATAGTGCAGGGGTAATCGGTTGCCTCAAATTTAGGACTAACGGAAAAGTTTACGAAAACATAAGTATCATGAATGATAAGGAAAATATCCCATAACAAAACACACATGTAATTCTTTAGAGTATATTTTCAGTCTCTGCATATCTCTTGTAAATAAACTGATAAGATCATTACGTAGTCTATCGGACACTTACTACACTTGAATTATTAGTTAAAACTGCTTTACCTGCTGATTGTAGCGGTAAGATATTACTATTTGTTAACTGTGCATCTTTTTAGCCCTTCCCCCCCCCCAAAAAAAAAGAAAAAATAGCTCCTTATTAAATCCCAGGTGGGGGAGGGGGGGGCTCAAAAATCCTGACTTACTCGACTATAGATGTAATATTGGTCTTCAATTTATGGAAAATATGAGTCCTAGGTTGATTTCATTTGAGATTCGCAATCATGTTATTGAAAATATATATAAAAGCACTTTATATATAGCATCCCTGATTTCTCATATTACAAATCTATTAAAATCTATAATTGGATAGTCAGAACTTATACGAAATGATATGGTAATATGCTTCAATAAAATTGATATAGAAATGGCACAATTATTATTTCCACGAAACTGATGTTTGGAAGTAGTGGCTGTTTGTTTACATCTGCTGTGTATGGTGCGGTGAGCCTAACTGTCGTTAACTGTAAGTATTAATTGTAAGTATTTTAGATATCCATGAGTGGTGCTGAACGTGTCTTATGTTGATTATAGGTATTTTACATATTCTGAAATGTTAGTGGGCTTGTCTCGTGTTAAATGCTTTCTTATGTGTCGTTTGTTTCTAGTGAGCTTATCTCTAGGTAATTGAAAGTTATCTACATTTATTAGGAAGCTTGTGAGCTCGTGTTAATTCTGATTTCAATATGTCTTCAGGGGTGCTGGCGAGTGTATCTCAACGTGTTAAATATCGCACTTATACTATGGTGGTGAGCTTGTGGTATGGTTGTGTTTCTTGTAGTGAGAGGGTTTTGCGGTGTAGTAATGTCTTACATGTTATTAGAGTGGTGATGAGCTTGAGGTGTAGGGTGGTAGTGTCATATGTGTTATAGTGTGATAGTTCACTTGTGTTGTGGTACAGTAGTGTCTTATGTGTTGTAGTGTCGTGAAGAGCTTGAATTGTGTGGTTTGGTGGTGGTATAGTGTGACATTGAGCTTGTGCTGTGGTGTAATAGTGTCTTATGGGTTATAGTGTGGTGATGACCTTGCGGTGGTGGTGGTGTCTTACGTGTTATAATGTTATAGTGTGCTTGTGTTGTGGTGTTGTAGTCTTATGTGTTACAGTGTGGTGATGAGGTTGTGTTGTTGTATGGTGGAGAGTGTGTCATTTCGTAATTGTGGGTATTTTTTTGATTCTTGGGTGCTGTTAGGCCTGCTAAGTGTATTCTACCAGTCATGAGTTGTTAGTGAGCTTCTATCATGTTAACTGTTTAAACAGTTCTGGGTTACTTATTACATTATCTCTTATTATTTCTAAGTACTTGCATTATCCTGAGATTTGAATAAGGCAATGTTGATTAAACTTGCATGTCCTTGGGTGCTCATGAGGTTTTTTTTTTTTTTTTTACAATGTTTTAGGGTGTTGATAAGCTTTTGTATTACATGTATTTGAAATACCATAGGGTACTAATGAGCTTTTTATTCATATTTTACATTCTTTGTGGTGCTAGTGAGGTTTTGTTAATTCTGATTTGCATGTCTGAGGATGCTGGTAAACTCTTTTATTGTATATTGCATGTGAAGGGTTGTAAGTCAGCTTTGATTATTGTATTAGCCTGTACATTAATTTTATCTTATAAATTCTGCTTTGCCTGTCTTAGAATGCTAGTGTGCTTGTGTCTTGTTAACTATGCCTCATTGGTATAGGGTTGTGAGCTTATGTCTTGTTAATGCTTAGAGTTTTGTTGATCTTAGAGTAATGATGAGTTGAGTTTGTTCCATGCTAACGACAGTATGCTTTCACCTTATGGCTGAGGTCCATGTGCTGTTATATCATGTTAGGGATAAGTGTGTTCTATATTTCTGACTTTTTTTGTTAGTACGATAGTGAAGTATACAGTTTTTAGTAGAATTCTTTCTCTATATTTTGATAGTCAGGGATTTTGATCATAGCTGAATATATATATATATATATATATATATATATATATATATATATATATATATATATATATGTATATAAATTTTTTTTATTTTACTTCTGTAGGTATTGAAGAAGCCACAAGCAAGATCTTATGCTAGGTCGTGGTCATATTTTTTCCCATGCTTTTGACGAATGTACAAATTCTGATAATGAAAGAAATCAATATTGTATCACAATCTCAAACTTGTAAAACCATATTTCAGATGCTGTTACTCCCATACACTGCTGTAAAAAGATAGTATTGTTCTTCATCACTGAAAATATTTGCTGCTTCCTGTGTTCAGGTAGGTTTGTTTGTAATCTTCTCGCTACATTATGTGAGATTTCACTCCACTTTTGTAATCATATATATATATATATATATATATATATATATATATATATATATATATATATATATACGTATATATTTTGGAAAGAATCACTTAATGATTTGTTTTGATCAAATAGAACTGTTCATTTTTTAAAGAATGGTAGAAATTTGATTACCAGTATCTTATGTCTCCAGGCATTTGCATTATGAAACACAACTATCACCAGAACAGTAATGTATTATCATATTTCATTGTCTAAGATGCATTTGCTTGAACTGTCTATTTTATTAACATCATTCTAAGTTGATTTGTTTATATTGAAATCAGTTGTGATTTGTTCACACAGGCAAGTTCCACCACAGCTTTCATCATGGATCAAATGCTGCCATCTCCGGGGTTCAGCATCCCCAGCATAGGGACGCCCCTACCACACTCAGGGGAAGAAGAGATGATCCTCCCTTCTGCCCAGCAGCAGCAGCAACAGCAGTCTGTGCAGCACCACAACCAACAACAACAGCAGCAGCAGCAGCAACAGCAACAATCACAACAGCAGGGCCAGTCAGTGGCCCAACAGCAGACCTACACAAGTGGATTTACACCACACAGTTTAATGCAGCCTCACACCCCGGTTAGTCCCTCTCGTGCTCTCTGGCCCATAAACAGATCTGTTGTGTTTGTTGGTTGATACAGGAGAGGAAGATTGCATGGCCACTTCCTGTCCCAATTAGCCACTTCTATAACACACAGGAGATAGGTAGGTAGTATTTTTTCTCTTCTATCTTCATGTGTACTCACGTATTTACTTTACCTTCCTACCCAGGGAAGCAAATTCCTTGGAGCTCCTGCACTGCACAGGAAACTTGCCACTTCTACTGGGCAGGACCACAGGTCAATAAGTAGTTGATTATTGTGTTTGTGCGAGGTGAGTGCAGGACAACAAACCGTTTAAAGAAGACTGGGTATTTTCAAGTAAAAGGGAAGACAGTTCTCTCATGCAATGAAAGAACATTGTATAAGAATAAGAAAATAAGAGAAACAAGTTAAATAGGCCTCAGCTTACCTATGGAGAAATAAAGACTTCTAGAGATTGTGCTGAGCTTTACATGCTTAATGTCAACATGGCTTGACTGTCACTGACTCATTGATACAATGTTTTGATACACTTGATTCTTTTATCATCATCTTACTGTAAAATAGCTCATCATCTGAATTTGTATATTCCTCATTACTATGCTTAGTGATGTACCTTTTTTGCCATCACTGTAGATCAACTGAAATTTTATTGTTAGTACAAAAGTATGGATTACAGATCTCCTTAAAGTTCCCTCTCCTGAGTGAACTCATATCTATGAGAGGTCTAATTGAAGGGTGAAGAAGTAAGTGTTCATTATTAATATATATAGTTTTGTAATTATTGATATTATTATCATGTATAACCCTAGGACCCCTTGTATAGGGATGCTGCAGCTTCAAAACTGCTACGGTCAGAAGCAGGGTAGTGATGGACTCCTTTGGAGCATATATCCATGGACTGGAAAGCATACTCATTGTGTGTGGAAACTCATGAAAAGCCATTGGTAATGTTGCTTAAGATTTCCCTGATGGAGAGCAATGTTCCAAAAGAGTGGAAGAGAGCGAATGTAGTGTCAGCATAGATAAGTTATGACTGAAGAAATACTATTTTTGTGTTATATATATTGGCATTAATAAGTTGTACATTATACCTGCTATGGAAGCAATCTTGAAAAATTTCAATCCACTTTTGTACATGACATCATTGAATGGAACTAGATTTCGTTAAAGTGTTCATGCATGCAAGATGGTGGAAGATGTTGACTTTTTTTTCATGGCATCTTTGATTTCATCTTATGGGCATTCTGATCTGTGTTCTTATTAACATTTGTTCCTGATGTGAAGTTCTTGAATCATGAAATTTTAAGAGTGTGTCTGTAGCTTTATCTATTTCTTACAGAGTATGATGTCACCTGTTGTTGGGGGTGGATCACAAGTCAGTGCAGGCATGTTTGGTTCAGTAACAGGACCCTCTACACCAGTTGGAGGCCCCATGACACCCCTAACCCCACACTCTAATGACCCAGGCATCGTACCACAGCTTCAGTATGTTCAACTTTGTGTTAGAGATCAGTTATATTTTGTTTCTGCATTGCTTGTTTCCATGACAAATTTACCAGTGCCTTCTGGATAGCAGAGTGGGTAAGACTAAATATCGCATCCAAATATTACATTTGTAGCTTCTTTTCATTCTGTTCACCTTACTTCCTTTCTTTCGTACACACAGTCCCCTGCTTTGTACCAACATCTAATCTTTAGTCATCCTTACATGCATTGCTGCTTATTTTGCTCTAAATTCGCAAGCATCTTTGTTCCCACATTCATTCTTTCCACTTTTCTTACCAACATATTGCACTAATATACCGTGTTAGCTTTCACATTTCTGTTTTATCATTCACATTCAGTGTTTGTAGTTATCACACTCAGCCCACAGAAAAACTTTTCTTAGTCAGTTGTTGCATGCCAGCATTTTTCTGTTTTAAACATGTTTCGTAAGCATGTGTTGTAGTAAGGTATAAAGTACTTGGGCTGCTTCATTGAAGAGACCCTGTCAAAGTCATTTTACCATGATACGTATTTTACTATTGTGGCACTTTCATTGTACTTTTCCTAAAGCTCATCCTGTAAGTCATCACTATTCTGTGTATGATAGTTTTATATCCACCTTTAGGGTGAGTAGACTAGCTTACTATCAAGTAATGTGATGGAAGGGTCAAATCTGAGATTGGCTTGTAGATTGAGGTAGTAAGCTAGTTGCACATACAAGTTTGAGTTAATGTGTGTATAGGTATGTGTGATTGACTAGCAGCTGAATGGTCAGAGTAAGATTAATATTTAGAAAATTATTGGTATTTAGAAAATTATTAATTTGATGTGTGCAGGCAGGCAGTTTGTTATGCTATCACCATTACATCAGGAGTAACAGGGTGTTAAGTTGTGACTTTCCTACCATTTACATTCAACTTGTTTCAGGATAATGTCTCCATGTTTGCAGATTACTTCACTGTCTATACCCTGTGGATGTAACGTGACATACCATAAAGTTTTGCGTAAACTAATCTCAAAAATATTTAGTTTTTCATATTTCTTTACAGGAACATTGTTTCAACAGTAAACCTAAATTGTAAGCTCGACCTAAAGAAAATAGCCCTTCATGCTCGAAATGCAGAGTATAATCCCAAACGATTTGCAGCTGTTATCATGAGAATTCGAGAACCCCGCACTACAGCACTTATTTTCTCCTCGGGAAAAATGGTTTGCACTGGAGCAAAAAGTGAAGATGACTCCAGATTAGCAGCAAGAAAATATGCTCGGATTGTGCAAAAGCTGGGCTTTCCTGTAAGTGTAATGCTCTTCTTTCGTACAAAGAAAATGGCTCTTTTCAGATATAATTTGTCATGTATTGTGGGTGTGTTTAACTTTGAAATATGAAAACTTTGGGAGCAAAAAAATCAACCTTGAATATTCATCTTAGGTCACTGCAAGTGGTAGAAGATGCTGTTTTCACTTGTTCCACAATTTTTCTGTGTTTTTACAGAAAAGTATTGCTGTTCATAACCAGTTTCTTCAAAGCAAAGAGCAATCCCTACTTTCTTCATGGCTTAGATAGGTACAAGGGCTCATAAGAAAACTTATTTTTAGTAACTAAGAATTATCAGCTGATATGGAATGGGGTATAAAGAGTACTATTATGCAATATTAGCATTCTTAACTCTCAGTAGAGAAGCTAATTGTATAAATATATGGCCAGGGAGGTTAACAGGTGTGTTTGTTGTTGTGTACAGAGAGCTGGTTATTCTCTCATCAAAGTCTGGACTTCTAACTTCTCAGTTCGAGTCTGGACTTACCGACTTCTCAGTTCGGGGATTATTTTACATTGAGAGTGGAAGATGGTATAAAAAGTTATTAGTTTGCAGAAGCTCAAGCATCCCTTCCTAATAGGTTTTCACAGATGTATTTGTATCAGTTCTATTGCACTCATGTAACCTGTCTCTTTTGAACAAGAGTGCATATTGAGGGCTTGTGTGAGAGAACTTGGCAGAAGGTCAGTTGTCTACCAGGTAAAGGGAGTAGCTTCTCACTCATGCTGGTGGCTGTTTTCTTCATTCTTCGTGGTATTTTTCTATAAAGGAAGGATGAATCTGGTTGACTTTGGTATTAGTAGTTCAAAAGCCAAGGTCTCTTGGTTCCATTGATTCATTGGAGGGGAAGGATATGAGCTTATGGCTTGTGGGTGTAATTAGTGTAGTTGCTGAATTGTAGTTATTATTGAAAATGTACAAGATTGTGATACCATTGTACCCAACAGGCAAAGTTCCTGGAGTTCAAGATCCAGAATATGGTGGGTAGCTGTGATGTAAAGTTCCCCATCAGATTAGAGGGTTTGGTTCTCACACACAGTCAGTTCAGCAGGTAAGATGTATGATCCCATATCATTTATTGTTAAGCTCTTCAAGTACCTCTGTTTTTTAAAACAATAATTTTACAATATTTTCCGTATTCATCAATAAAGAAATGCAAATATTTCAATACATTCTGAATCTAAAAGCAATCTGAGGATATGTTTTGTCACATGTTTGGTGCAGTTTACTAACCATATCAATAATGATCATCCCTGTTGCTCCAGCTAGCCACTAGTTGGGAGAATCTTATTTCTTTTTAGGATTACAAAGGAATTCAAATGGCAATAGACCACTGGGGTCCCTTCAAGGCTTTTTGTGATAGTGGAAGGTATCAGAAACTTGCAGAAAAGTGTGGTAAAAGTTGAAAGGTGTACAGATAATTCAAAGAGAAAAACCTGTAAACTGTCACTGTGACTAAGGAGACACAAAATAATTTAAGTCATGGACCTAAAGCTAAGTATTCAAGTCTGTTCGTAAACATATCTATAGTACTACTTTCAACTATTCAGATTGGTAAATCTTTCCATATGTTAATGGTTGTATTGAAGAAAGAGTGCTTTGCCCCCAAGTTTGTTTCCATTTCTATGAGTGAAATGAATCAAGTCTTGAGATACTTGTTAGATGAAGATCATCAAAGCTTTTGATATGAAAATCATCAAAGCTAATCTGACTAAGAAATGCCCTACTTCTATTAATGAGCTAATCATCATCTGAGTTGAAGTGGTAAACAAGGTGCACTTAGATTTTCATCGCACCGATCATGTGGGTAGGGTGTCAGTGTCTTGTAGGGAGGGCTTAGTAACTATGAAAGAATTGTTTTTGTTATTAGTATATAGAACTACTGGTGGTTCATCTGTGATGGCTTTAGCCCCACCATGTTTTTAGGTTCACCGTGTAACATTTAGCCGAGAACAAAATGGTTTTGAAGACACTGAGCAGTAGTACCCTTATCTTGCCCTGACCAGGCAAATGTATAAGGTTTCAGTAATGATATGCAGAGTGGCTTAATAAGATTGTAATGGAATTTTCCTAAACATGCTTGAATCAGCTCAGGTCTTGATTGCCTAGGATATTTTCAGGTCCAAGTACCCAGATTATAGCATTTGATTTGCTTATGGGGGTTAACTATCCAGTGTTCTGATATGTTGACCGGCAGAGCAAATGATTATTTGTTGTTTAACAAATAATCTTACAAATCTTACAGCAAAATGTATGCATTTTTTTTTTTTTTTTTTTTTTGTCCACAGCTATGAACCTGAACTGTTTCCAGGCCTCATCTACCGTATGGTGAAACCTCGGATTGTTCTCCTCATATTTGTGTCTGGCAAAGTTGTGCTGACAGGTAAGTACCAGTCAGGTGTGTGAGACAATCATGTGACAGCTTTTTTTTATATTTGTTTGCTGATGTTAGTTGACTGCGTATGTGTTGTATGTGCTAACATGTATGTCACTCAGTCATGGTGACAGACTTACATATTGAATGAACTAACTGTCATGTTAACTGTGTGTTTTGAACTGATTGTATGTGTTATGTGAACTGACTTTCTAGGTCACTAGTTGACTATGTGTGACAATGTAGAAATTACTCTAGATTTTGCATGTTTTTGTAAACTTGACTCTTAAAGGTAGAAAAGCTATAGGAAGAGGGAAAGATGAAAGTAGAGTGAGAATTCCTCATCATACCTGTGTGTGGGAACTAGGTATCATAATAGTCAATCCTTGAGTGGCTTTCTATACAGAAACTAAGGAGAGCAGAGTGTAGTGTATGCCATGAACTGTTCTGACTTCATGTTTCTTTAATATGATTGCATACACTATCGTGTTTTCATTAGATTGTGATACCTTTATGTGTTTGTCATTTATGCAGTATACTCTTATGTTATGGAATATGTTGTTCCCACTCATCTGCTGTGGGCATTGTATACTCTGCTTTATGTAACGAGCTGTGTTCCACCTGCATCTCCTATGTATATGAGTGACTATTGCTGGCAAGTTGGGCCAAGCATGTTACATATATAGTAATATCATTTTGCTTCATTATTTAGTCAAGCTCAGACAGCGTACCATGCATTTTAATGTTATTAGAAAGCCATTGCTGCATTATGATACTGCATTTGAGGTTGGGGAGCCTGTTAGAAAATGCAGTATAGATCTAATATAGTCTTTCACATTTATTTGCTAAACAGATTTTATTATATTTATCACACATAAATGGAGAACACAGATTTTATTATATTTATCACACATAAATGGAGAACATCATAAAGTAATACTTAAAAGATTAATTTTAATGTATTATTCAACAGCAAAAAGGCTCAAGACCTTTTGTCAATTAATGCGAAATATACCATTTTTTTTGCAACAAAGTAGTGTCCCATGCTGAGTCTTCAGAAAATACCTGAATCTTGTAAAAGTTCCCACCCTTCCATGCAAGCTTCTGTCTCACACATAAACACTTCTATTTCATACTTGTTTTTAGCATGCACCTGCTCTTTCTCATCTCACTTATATATCCTTTTTGGCAGGTTTTCTTGATCTCTTTTTTCACATATCTGTACCATCAAAGTACACCCACTTTACATAACAGCTCTTCATTTTCTAATTCCAGTCTCTCTGAATTTCAGAATTTTGCCCATTTTATACCAGTTCCACTCAAGAATAGTTTGTTTCAAACCTTTGTGTTCAATACACCACTCACTGGAAGCTCCCCTAACCACTTGGTGATTGTTATTTGTTTTTTACTTCTTTTTTGTTACCATCCTTCATCCACCATTCTCAAACTAAATGTGCTTGTCAGATATTTCAAATACATATCTAAAGTTTTTTGTTACAGGTGCAAAAGTAAGGGGTCAGATATATGAAGCTTTTGAAAATATTTACCCCATCTTGAAAAGCTTCAAGAAACAGTGAATAGTGAGCTGGACTCTTCTGTGTAATCAACTTCATTTATTTTGAATTTTATAAGAAAAATTTAAACTTTTAAAGGTTGTTATGAAAATGTTTTTAAAGACAAGTGTGGTGTAGTATAAGTGTATCATGAATAAAAAAGTTGCAAACCAGTGTTAGTGGCTTTCTGTACTGTGATTACACTTTACTAACTTAATACACCATGGTATTTTTTTTGATGAAGAAGTTGGTTCTACCACAAACTTTTGGTACCTGCAGAAATGATTTCTGTTTGTACCAATTACAGACCAGTCGACAAGGTTGTGATTTACTGGAGATCAGAATTTCATAATTTTTCACACATTTCATCTTCATGTATATGTAAGCCAGCATAGATTGATAGCCATGATATAGTACAATCCATAGAACTGAAGTGCAGATCCTTTGGAGAAAGACAAAATATTGTTAGTTTTATTTAGAATTCATTATCACAAGACAGATATGTTCATAACATCAGTCAAGCTGATGGAAATGATTTGTGTGTGCTTTGTGTATATGAAGAATGTACAATGAGAAGAAACTTTTGTTTTGATAACTTTTGAAATATTTAGTAACATAACCACTTCACTCAAGGAATAGATGAATGATTTTCATTGATTTTTAACTAATATTATGTCCTGTGTGTAAGCACAGAATCTTAGGGATGCTTATCTTTACACATCTGTATCTCTGATGCCCGTTCCCTTTGGCAACTCCTTCAAGGGGGTGGCCATGGCAAATGTTTCTGTAACTGGTGAACTCTTCTGCTGCTTCTTAGCCATTAGTGCCTCACCCTTAATAGGCCACCAGCAAAGGGCAACTCTAGTGCAGTGTTTCCAGAGGCTCCTACCTAATGTTACTACCAACTTCTTTACCTAATTTGTTTACCTAATGTTCCAACCAACTGCTTCAACCTGAGGCTCCTGCCTGATATTCCTACCAACTACTACTACTTAATGCTTCTGCCTAATCTTGACACATTATGAAAACATTTTATGCTGAGAATTCATTGAGAGAAAAAGCTTTGCTTTTCTGTTTACTCATTAGTTATGCAAATCCATTGAACTGCTAAGTTTTGGACTGTATATAATGTGTTGTATGTATATTTATTTCTCTAGAATTGTTTCTAATGTTTGTTCTTATTTATAGTGATATTCAGGTAACTATCAAATGAATGTTTTGCAAATGCTGACAACTGCATTGTCAAAGGGATTGTAGTGATACATGCACTTGACAAACAAATGTAAGTTTACTGTATTCTGAAGAATATTGCTCTCAGTACATCTATTAATTTTGAATATGTAATCAGTTTGACATTATTTAGATTATTTTATTATACTCAGTTCTACATTTAGAGTAATTTTGAAATAAACTTCAAAATAATGGAGATGAATTATGTGATACTACAGCATCACAAAACATCTCAGTAAATTTCTTTTATTGATTGAGAGCAACATTCGATTGTTACTGGTTTGAAAATGTCACCTCTTACTAGTATCATCCATTCTTTAACTATTAGCATGTGATACTTCACATGGATATTCACCCATTTGTTGGTTGTGCCATTCAATTGGCATGCTTATTATCTCTGCCAAGACAGTATGTATATTGCCAGATGATCTCATGAAGACCATATTGTCACAAGTTTTGTCAATAGATGTGAAATGGACATACTTATTGGTATCAAGAAATTGTTGCACTCACAGGCCATGTGTGTATGATGCCAAAGGTTAGTACAATTAATTTTTTGTATTTTGGGAATTGGATGGAAATTCATATAACCTCTAGTTTCTTTTTTAAAGTAGCCATCATATTAAATGGTTGAACAATATAGTTTATTTGAGAAGTGCATGTGTACAGTAAAGTATGTAACAGGTGAATTCTTCATTGTAGTTTGTTAAGTATATTGAATTATTGTATTTCATTAATGTTGTACAGGATGGATTTCAGTAATGTAGTCGAATCATGTCAAATATTTATTTTTGATACTATATAATGATACTTTATCTGACTGATTTGAACTATGGAAATGTCACTGTCTAGGTTAGCATCTGATGACTAATACATGGGATTCAAGATGATAGCAAAGCAAGTGCCTCTTTTTTGGTGATTTATTATGAAATTCCCCCACAGAATGTTGCATTGGCAAAGATGCCCCTGGAACTACTAATAGCTACTTACTGCTCTCTCTCTCTCTCTAGTGGGATGTGTTAGTTTGGGATATTTACTTCCCTTGATTTAGATTTATGTAGTTGGAATTATAGTTTAGGGTTAGATTTTTCCAGTTCTGAAGTTTTATTGGAGATAAATGTATTTTACACTGTTTAATTCTAAATGTTTTATTTATTTTATGCTTGATTTCCGTTTCCCTCATGAGCGAGGTAGCGCCAGGAAACAGACGAAGAAGGACCCATCCACTCACACGCACTCATATATACATACATGCACATACATGTACATATACATATCAACATATACACATATCTCTATATCTCTGATGCCCATTCCATTCTGGAACTCCCTCAAGGGGGTGGCCATGGCAATAATCTTCATAACTCATGAACTCTAGTGCCGCTTCTTAGCCTTTAGTGCCTCATCCTTTAACAGGCCACTGGCAGAGGGCAAGTCTAGTGCATTGTTTGCTGAGGCTCCTATCTAATGTTCCTACTGCTACCTAATGCTCATGCCTAATGTTCCTACTGAATAATTCCACCTAATGTTTCTAACTAATATTCCTACCTACTACTTCTATCTGTTCCCACCATATTGCCAAAAGGCAGGGCTAGCACATAGCACTTCCTACAGGAAAATTTAGGGTTACAAAGAATGAATTGTGTGAGTTAAGTGTTGTCAAGTGCTATGTATGACAAGGAGAGATTGTATGTTTGTAAACAGAATGCCAGTAGACCATGTGTGAGTTAGGCAGAAAGAATAGACAGTTACCTGGGTCAGAGGAGTGCAACTTAACAATCACTGAATTGGTGGCTCTACACAGCTGTCACTTACTCTCCCAATACGCAGGCAGATAGTGCAGGTAATATACCTCCAAGGTCATTGGCTTCCCACCAGCTACTACCTACAAAGGCATTTGGCTTCAACTGCTCTGATTTATTTTTCAACATCTGTAGTGTGCAGGTATCCCAGCAACATTTATACTGATTCTGTTGAGCCAATTGTGTAATGTAATTGATGGTAAGGCAAGTATTTTACAAAGAAATTTGTAGGCTTTACAACATGTAATATGTAGCCAGAGCAAAACTTTTATCTTTGTGGTCATAACATTGTCCCCTCATACTAGTTTTAGAACACTCATTGTCTCTTAAAAACTAAAAGACCTAATGGTCCAGGTACAAGGAGACATTATTTATGAGGCTTTCAGAGGTGGTGCACTATGAGGGTGACATGATGTCCATTTGCTTCTATAGTCTCCATACTCTTGTTCCCTACCTCCTGAGTAGCTTTGTTTAAAGGTGACATCTTCTTTTGTGTTGTTTCTGCAAACAGTATTGGGATAGTCATCTTTGGAAAAGCCGTTGCCTTGAGTTCCTGTGAGAGAGCTGTTGCCTGTTAGACTGCGATATTAACATCTGCAATGTATAACAGTTCATATATACTGTATTCTGCCCAAAAAAGAAAATGTAGATATGGCAGAAGTACCGTATTCTTTTAGTAATACAAATATGTACTCAGTATTGAGCTTAATATCATCATTCTTTGATATTTAGATTCTAAAACCAAAGACACTCAAACCAACAAAATCACTTCTAAGTTTTTAGTACTGATTAAACCTGCAGAAATAGGCTTGATTCTTGTTTTTGACAATAATATTGGTGTGGTTGCTGGTGCATTTGATGACAGAGAATCCATCACGTCTGTCTTAGCAGACAAAATACTCTCAATGGGGGTATGCTACCTCAGAAGTGCATTGCTATGCTGATTTCATCTAGGAGAGTAGGCTCTTATCTGGACACTATCAACTAGTTGTCTACCTACATGCCAGCCAACAAACTCAATTTCAGAGTCCTCCAACCACTTTTACATTCTCAGCTTCCCAGGTCATACATATAGACTATATTATATTTATTTATTATACTTGTTCACCATTTCTGGCATCAGCGAGGTAGTGCCAGGAAATAAGAATAGCCCATCCACTCGTATACACATATACATGAACGCCCATACACGCACATATACATATCAACATATACGTACACATGCACATATTCATATTTGCTTGCCTTAATCCATTCTTGGTGCTACCCTGCCCCACAGGAAACAGCATCGCTTCCCCCTGCTTTAGCGAGGTAGCACCAGGAAAACAGACAAAAAAAGGCCACTTTTGTTCACACTCTAGCCTGT
Organism: Panulirus ornatus; assembly: GCF_036320965.1. Classification (NCBI taxonomy): domain Eukaryota; kingdom Metazoa; phylum Arthropoda; class Malacostraca; order Decapoda; family Palinuridae; genus Panulirus; species Panulirus ornatus. The sequence goes on along the minus strand of NC_092254.1, from coordinate 3,168,561 downwards.
CATATGTAATGCTCTGAAACTACAGCTCCCTATCCACATCCACGCCCCACAGACCTTTCCATGCTTTACCCCAGACATTTCACAAGCCCTGGGTCAGTCCGTTGACAGTACATCGATCCCGGTGTACCGCATAGTTCCAGTTCACTCTTTTCCTTGCTTGCCTCTCACCCTCCTGTATGTTCAGGCCTGGATTGCTCAAAATAATTTTTACTTCATCCTTCCACATCCACATCCAATTTGGTCTCCTGCTTTGTGTTCCCTCCACCTTTGACACATATATCCTTGTCAATCTTTCCTCTCTCATTCTCTCCATGTGTCCAAACCATTTCAGCACACCCTCTTCTGCTATCTCAACCACATATTCATACTTGCTTGTCTTCATCCATTCCTGGTGCCACCCCACCACACAGGAAACAGCATTGCCACCTCTTCCTCCAGCGAGGTAGCCCCAGGAAATGGACAAAAAAAAAGTCACATCCACTCATGCTCAGTCTCTATCTGTCATGTGTAATGCACCAAAACCGCAGCTCCCTATCCTCATCCAGGCTTCACAGAGTAGAGGGTTTTGGGGCAGAAAAGTAGGTACAGAGTGAAAGGAGGGGGAGGCATAATGAAGTGGAAGGCTTGAGGCAGGGAGTGTATCGGTAAAAGGGGTTTTAATTCAAACTGATGATAAATGTATATTCATGATGGATGTGCCAACATTACTTACAATTTTATAAATGTTCTGCTAATGATATCATTAGGAATAGCATAATAATGAAGCTCAGAAGTCTGAAACATCACAGTTTATTCATAGCATAAATATACATTGTATTTCTACAATTAGTATTACAAAGCCCAGATGTACCAACTTAATTATAAAATCCATCTCTGATACAAGTATCTCATTTTGTACCACATCTGGCTTTGCAAGGCTCACTGAAAGTTTTAATATTTACAAGATTTTATCCAAAATAATCCACAATCTAGTTTAGCCAAATACCAAGTATCATTTATATCACACTGGGTATAATACACCTCTAACCATCAGCTAATTTAGCACCTAACAGGATAGCTTGTAACAGACTTGTATAACCCTTAAAAGTAAAAACATAACCAATCATCTTATATAATAACAGATTTATTCATTCTAATCAAACCTTTTTCCACATCTTGTAACTAAAAGCATTTCAAATATACAAATTACAAAGCTTTTATATCAGAGAGACTAATAAAACATGATACAAACCATCTTATGGTTATACTCTCTTGTAGGCAAAAAATATATTGATCCCATTTTTCCTCTATTATTTACAAAAACAATAACCTCCAATACCTTTAACAAAGACAACTCCATTTTACATATTTTGAACTGAAAATTATTTTTGTGCATTGAGGAAATGTGTCACTAACATAAATCACTACTGAAATCAATTAAGCACATTTTTCTCAGTTTCAGTGACAAGGATCTACGTAACTGAAAGTGATGAAGGATCTTGAAGTATTCAGACTGTTTTAAGTCTGTTTCTTGTTTGCGAGTTACAAATAAAGCACATTGGTAGAACATAAACAATTCATGACAAATTAATATGAAGAGTATAACATCAATTATCAAAGTAATGAAAGCAGAAATATCAAAATCTGTTCACCCTTAAACAGTGGGCATGGTCTGAAAATTTCATTACAAATTGCAGAAAAAACTCTGAAATTACAGACAAGCTTTAAGAAGTTGCAGAAAATACAGTTGTTCAATTACCTTTTGAGTTTACATGGTCCAGTGCAAAATGAGCACACGCAGGGTGTGAATGATATTTTTGACAACCCCCAGTAAGAAAAGAAGACAATGATGATTTTTCTTTCAACTGAAATTGCTTTTCAACTGTACTCTTATTTCAAACACAGGCACACCATTGGTAGTAAATAACATGAATATATGTAGAAATACTACTTATTTTACACTAACATGCAGTATGAGGGAGATTGGCTGGTAAGTGTGAAGATATAAAAGGCTTTGTTTCTTTATCATGAACAACCCACTCTTACTTTAATACACATTCTTATTTCATATTTATATTATTATTCAATACACAGGCACAGCATTGGTGGCAAATAACATAATTATATGTGGAAATATTATCCCTTTCACATGAAATATAAATGTGAGGAGATTGAATGGCTTGTGTATGTGGCTTGGATATTGGTGGTGTTTTGCTTTGGAAATATTCTAGCTCTTTAATGCACCTATCATCTGTTACTAAAGTCCTCCAACACCTCAGGATTATGGAAAGAGAAAATAAGGTGCATTTGTTTTGTAACTTCTTTCTTGAGCACAAGTTTAGTGTGGACACATGCTCAGGCCTACCTCCTTATGAAATCATTCTAAAATCATCTGTGTTCCTCATTTTACTCTTTTTCACTTTCCTCACCAGCCAATACACATCACAAGCATTCGTCCTATCATCTAATAATCTTCATATTTTTAGGTGGATGCCAATATACTAACAATGGTTGTAGGGGTACTGAAGAGAATAGAATTTTTTTTTCCATGCCATCTTAGTAATGGAAGAAACCTCTTTAAGCTACTAATCATATGATAAGTCAGCTGGATATTTTGACTGATGCTGGAAAAGTTAGAGCATCAATTGTTGTTGGCTGTTGATCTCTAAAAGCAAATAAGTTGCTTTTACTCACCATTTAAGGGTTAACAAATAATGAATAAGAGATAACTAATGTCTCGTACTAAACTTTCATTCACCAGAAATATAAATTGCAGAAGTTAGAAAAAATTTCCAATAAAACTGCCAAAATTCATGTAGTCTGGGAAGCACCTGTGCAACTTTGTGCTAATTCTGGTTAATGGAATCAATTTAAATTTCTGTACAATACCCTGTTCCTGACAACTGGGACAATAAACTGCACGGCAGGAAGGTGACGATCCAGAGACCTTGCCATGACATTATAAATATATATATATATATAATTGCTTTCAAACCAGGAAGCATTATAATGTAACACGTGTACTTGAGCCAGTACGTGCTTTAGCTCCAAGTCATCCACAACACAAGTTATTGCCAGAAAGCTACTAATGGTAATGAATTAGTAGCAAACATCCATAGTAAAGCACCTACTTTTGAAAGTTAGTAAGTGACAGCACCTGTTCTACAACAAACAGGACTTATTTAGTATCAAAAAGCCACCTACAGTCCTATTCTCGAAGTCCTACCTAATGCACATTTAGGATCAAAGACCTCTTCCCCAACCCTATTCCTCAACTCCTACCTCATGGAATTATCATTTAGGATCAGAAACTGACTGACAGTCCCATCCTCTAAGTTCTATTCATGCAATGATCATTTAGCATCAAAGACCCATCCACAAACATACAAATTCCTACTCTGTGCAATGACTACTCAGGATCAAAGATCCACCCATAACCGTATTTTTGAATTCCTTTTTTGCACTATGATCACTTTGGATCAAAGTCCTACCCACAGCCCTTTCTTAAGGTGATACTTCATGTAGTAATAATTATATTTTCAAAATGACAAAAAACCAACTAACAATTGTTAACGTTCATTTTACAGCATCATGAAGCCCACATTAACACACACAAGTGCTATTTTTCCATGGTAAATTCTACCCTTTATCAATATATTTCTTTACTGGTGGCTGATTCATGTGAGAAACTACAGAAGCTGGTGACTGAGTTTGGTAAAGTGTGTGGAAGAAGAAAGTTAAGAGTAAATGTGAATAAGAGCAAGGTTATTAGGTACAGTAGGGTTGAGGGTCAAGTCAATTGGGAGGTGAGTTTGAATGGAGAAAAACTGGAGGAAGTGAAGTGTTTTAGATATCTGGGAGTGGATCTGGCAGCGGATGGAACCATGGAAGCGGAAGTGGATCATAGGGTGGGGGAGGGGGCGAAAATTCTGGGGGCCTTGAAGAATGTGTGGAAGTCGAGAACATTATCTCGGAAAGCAAAAATGGGTATGTTTGAAGGAATAGTGGTTCCAACAATGTTGTATGGTTGCGAGGCGTGGGCTATGGATAGAGTTGTGCGTAGGAGGATGGATGTGCTGGAAATGAGATGTTTGAGGACAATGTGTGGTGTGAGGTGGTTTGATCGAGTGAGTAACGTAAGGGTAAGAGAGATGTGTGGAAATAAAAAGAGCGTGGTTGAGAGAGCAGAAGAGGGTGTTTTGAAGTGGTTTGGGCACATGGAGAGAATGAGTGAGGAAAGATTGACCAAGAGGATATATGTGTCGGAGGTGGAGGGAACGAGGAGAAGAGGGAGACCAAATTGGAGGTGGAAAGATGGAGTGAAAAAGATTTTGTGTGATCGGGGCCTGAACATGCAGGAGGGTGAAAGGAGGGCAAGGAATAGAGTGAATTGGAGCGATGTGGTATACCGGGGTTGACGTGCTGTCAGTGGATTGAATCAAGGCATGTGAAGCGTCTGGGGTAAACCATGGAAAGCTGTGTAGGTATGTATATTTGCGTGTGTGGACGTATGTATATACATGTGTATGGGGGGGGGGGTTGGGCCATTTCTTTCGTCTGTTTCCTTGCGCTACCTCGCAAACGCGGGAGACAGCGACAAAGTAAAAAAAAAAAAAAAAAAAAAAAATCAATATATTTCTTTACTACTGGTATAAGCATTACCAATGACAGATTTTCCAACATTCTAATACTTGTCAGTGGTTTAGTGACAGAGGTCATGTATTCTATAACACAGCATTATTCTTACGTGAAATTCAAAATCACTGATGTGATCAACTTCATACAAAATGGTCCCTTCTAGTCAGTCTTTGCATCAAGACCAACTCCCCTCTATTGGTGTTTATTCTTGGGAACACGTTCCCTCTTCTAACCTAGTTAATCTAATAACATTGTTCCCATTGTCAATGAGGTATGGGAATATGTCCCAAGTCTTTGCCTCACTGCAAAGCAATTTGCTCTCTCACCTACAGACAGGACATATTTTGCTCACTGGTTTCTGTCTTCTTCAGTGTCTTCCTTACTCTCATCCTTCACTTTTTCACCTTCAATATCTTCTTTCTTTGCAAGAGACTGCTGACTGGGTTGATGGTGGACAATTTCCAGTCTTATGGTAGGAGGCTCTGTCGTATCCTGAAACAACACCCAAATAACAATGTAAAAGCTGAATTTGCAGAAAATTATTTTTTTTGTTTGTTTGTCTGCAGTTTCCCCACATTAGCAAGGTAGTGCAAAGAACAGATGAAGAATGGTCTCAATTGCTCACATCCACTTTTTAGCTGTCAAGTATAGTCATGTATAAGGCATAATGATGAATAATGGAAGAGCAAAGATCAAGCAGATGCTTGTGTGTTTATGTATGTTTGTGATAGTTAATTACCTATTTGTAATCAAATATCTTTGTGCTGTACAGGGAAGGAGTTTTACAATCATGGGATCCATCTCTTAAACGTTCTCTCATATCATACCACTTGTTAACTTTATGTATACTGTCTATATTAACTAAATCCTTTGTCATTTTATTCTATTCATCCACCAGTCTTATACTATAAAGGTACTTCTTTACATCCTTTTCAACAAGATTCTTTCTTAATTTCATGTTATCTCCTCAGGTTGCTCTACACCTACATCTCACAGACAATGTATGTCATGTCTCTTTTAAAAGTGCTGTGTGTTTTGATGTGTGAGTATGTATGAAGGAACACAGGTACAAGCTGAGTGTGCATGAGTGAAGGTGCTGAGATATGTTGTAATCAAGATACTGGGTAAAGAGTCGGCACCATTACGGTGTACAATGTTTGGGAAATCCTATGGTATATATGGTCGAACAAACATAAATGAACTAAAGGGATTACTGCAAGGGGCAGAAAGGCTAAGTCTTACTGAGACTGACTTTGAAAAGGCAAAATGGTCAGTAAAAGGGGATATTTAGAAACATTTCTTGATAAAGTGTTTTGCAAATAAGCCTGTTGAAATGAACAAATATATATCATCATACAAAAAGGCTTAAGTTCAAAATACCAGTCTAGAGTGGGAGGTACAAAGTCAGAAAGATTATGAAGCAGAGAAAGAAAATTAGTTTGGTGATAAATTTCTACAATAAGGATTTGTGAGCCACATGGACTAAGAATTTTCATTTGCTAATAGTTTTGAAAAACTATGAACCTAAGTCATAAAAAGTTACCTGAGGGTGATCTGCTCCAGAGGCCACTGTAAAGAGTCCTAAGTCATCAGCATGCTGAAGCAGTGGACATATGATAGATGTTTCAACACCCAATGTGTATTCACATGTTTCTGGTTCCAACAGATACAACGTCACAGAACTTGGACTGAAAGAAAAAGTTTGCTCAAATAAAAATAAAACCTAATAAATAATCAGAATAAAGATTTACACTGCAGACCCCTCTACATAATGATTTCTACCATTCTACAAAGTGCTGAGACTTTAACACTACTAGCTGCAGCTATAGTGTTTTTTAATGCCCTCTCTAAATCAAAGCTGATATATAATATTTATTTTTCCATCATATTCATCAATTGCTTGAAAAAAATATGTTTCATAAAACAGTATCCACCCCTATATTTTCCATATTCATCATACACCACTTCCCCAGTACATGCCTCTTTTCTGAAAATTTTTGTATTACTTTTTCTGTAATATTTACTGATCTTTATCCTTAGGGATAGGGGAGAAAGAACACTTCCCTTGTATTCCTTGCATGTCATAGAAGGTGACTAAAAGGGGTGGGAGCTGGGGCTGGAAATCCTCCCCTCCAATTTTTACTTTTCCAAAAGATGGAACAGAAAAGGGGGCCCCGAGTGAAGATTTTCCCTATTAAGGCTCAGTCCTTTGTTCTTGATGCTACCTCACTAACATGGGAAATGGCAAAATTGTATGAAAAAATTACTAATCTAATTACACTGTTCTAAGAAAGACAGCATTAGTACTTATCAACTTAAGGTTATATCAACACAAGACAAGTCAAGTGGTGCTGGTATTACAAATGAACCATACTATACTATTACAAATAAACCATTACTATAATAACCTTGCCTTAGTATGCAAATTTATTACAATATTACTTAATTCCTGGCATAAAGAATATGAAAAGAGGGAGTGGGTATAGTTACCTGCCATTCCAAGAGGGAAAGCTACAAACAACAAGCAGGAAACAAGGTGTTAATATAGTTATGAATAGAGTAGAAATCAATCACTTTTAAGGGTGACTGAATGTTTGTTGTACTTTTTATGACTTTATTAAAAGGAAGGCATACATCAACTGAAGAAAAGCAAATTAATCTCTGAAAAAAGTGAATAAGAATTTGAAAGAACAAATTCTTACTGAAGGAGATGAATTACAGTATAACATGTATGTATGTATATCAGACAAGTCTATGAGAATTACAATAACAACAGACAAAGTTTGTGAGATGCAAGAAATATTCTAAAAGAACCAATTGGAGATGACAGTGAAAGACAGATAAGTCTATTGATAAGAGTACAAACAGAGGTAAGGAGAGTTACACAGATATGCAAACCTTACAGACCCAAGGTCCAAGGTGTAGTCCCCTTAAAAGCAATTGAAAAAAAGGCTAGCAATGCAGAAGCTCTCTCCCCAGCCTACACTTCCTCTGGCAATGCATCGGAGGGAGAACACGTAGGAAAAATACCTTGCAAGAATTTTTTATATTAAAGTCAAGTGGTAGAATGAACATGAACTCATTCATCCCACCATGAGAGACATGCATCCCTTAATTTTTTTTTCATAAGCACCAGTAAAGACAAACTTTAAGCTCCAGCCTTGTGACTTTCCATATCTATATTACTCCTGATGTGGAAGGATGATACAAGAATTTCTTCTTGTTCCCCTAAAGCAGGCGACATGGGTTAACCATTGTTGGTAAGTTACCACAGCATAGCCAAGGCAAGATCATTGATTGAAAAGGTAGCATAACATACCACTGTGTTATACTTACTGATTAAAAGAATTATTCAGTACCAGAGAGTGACGTATTAAAAGTGCTGATCTGGACAACATGTCCATGCATCAATAATATCAGTAGTAAAGAAATATTTTGTGCAATCCAGATTAACTTTGTGACCTCTTTAAGTTTTACTCCAACCTATCTCAATGGTAGTACAGGCACAGCCGTAAAAAAACTTTCAATATAGATATTGGTGGATTCTTTGGGCATTTTAAAACATTCTGTTAACTTGCATACAAGCTACCTCTTGCTTAAAGAAGACAAATTCAATTCTCGCAGTCTGTTCTCATATGGTTTGTCACCTAAGGAAGAAATCGTTTTCATTGCTCTTCGCTGCCCTGCTTCCAATTTAAGAACATCACCTCGAATATGCACTGCATATTTGAGGTGGGGTCTCGGTAGATTCCCCACTCAGGATTGTCCATTATCTTGTGACCAATTCGTTCATAATCTAATTTCTTGTTGTGGTTTCTTACTTGCAACAGCTGACATTTATCGATGTTACACGTCATTTGCCACCTTCTATACCATTCAGTTATTTTACTGAGACACTCTTGCAATCTTAGAGTTTCTTCTTCACTTAACATGGCTTTGCCAATCTTTGTGTCATCTGCTAATCTGGACACTTATGTTATTCAGCCCTTCATCAATATTATTAATATCAATGATGAAAAGTATAAGCCCTAGGACAGACCCCTGGAGGATCCTATAGTAACAGGTGACCACAGTGGTGATATATGGGAGAGGATGATGTTACAAAGGAAGAAGTAAGAATAAGAAAGTTCTTACAAAATGGAAAAAGCTCAGGGTGCAGATGGAGTTCTGAGAATAACGGTGAAGAGTGGAAATGTGACAAAAAACAGAAGTGAAAATACAGGGTAGGGGAAGAGAGACAGAGTGAGTGAGTCTGGGTTGTTATACGCCCCCTAATATAAAAACTAGGACTCTTGTCAGGCATTTTTTTGAGCTGTTGATAAATCAGTTGAAGTACTGAATTCTAATTATTGTTCATAATGTCTAAAAAGGTGACAACTATATAGCTGTCAGGAAATGACAGGACCACAACGCATTTCTTAGGCACAGATACTCCCTCCCCCATCCAGAAAACAGTCAAGTTTTGACCTTGGAGACTACAATGAAGTGGCTCTGGAAGTGTGTATGGAAGTACAGTACAGTGTCAGGGGCTTGATGACTGGTCACTGGCAGTACAATAATTGTTTCACTATGTCAGTCAAAGGCAAGTAAAAGTGACTATTTGAATTACGGAAAGGTGTATGGGAAACCAGTGAATGATCACGCTAACGAGATCAGTGAACCCCTAGTTGGTGAGGAACAAGGTGGGTTCAGGAATGGAAGACCGGATTTTTCTAACCACATCAGTAATTTAGAAATTTTAGGAAAATATGGTGCATGCAGCATTTGATGATTTAGTAGAGCCATAAGATAATAGGAAGGCACTTTGGAAAGTTTTGCTCTAAACAGTGTCCATAGAAGACTTTGAATGTTGCTAAGTGTTTTCAAAATGGAAGTAGTGCATGTGTGTGGATAAGTTAGGGTATGAGAGAGTGGATTGAAATAAATGCAAGAGCATCAAGGTTGTTGATTATTTTTTTTTGAGCTCTGCATGTGATGAGTGAGATGGGGTGATTTTGGTGTGATACTTAAGCACAGAGAAATGGAAGGGAACTTGCTGAAGTTTTTATATGTACGTGATGCTAGCTAAATTACAGGAAGAATTGAATGTTAGCTGGTTCAATGATGTCACTGTCTGTAGTGGAGGATGCTAAAAATGTAAGTAAATAAAAGTAAATTGCTAGTTTTTACAGAGTAAGATAGATCAAAGTGTAGGATAAAATATTTGGGAGTGAAATATAGTTATGATGGTTGATGGAAAATTGGAGTTGAAGGTCGAGACATGCAAGGAAGAAAACCTGATGTGTACTGAAACTATGGTGAATGGAAAAAATTTAAGTTTTTTATACTTAAGAAGCTTGAATGATGGAGTCCTTATCCTCATGCTGATGTTTGGCTGCAAACAGATGACTGAACCTTAGAGGAAAAAAAATCCTCACTTGGCTCTGTGCTCAGTTCTTTCTTTTGGAGAGAAATATAAGAAGGGAGGATTTCCAGCCACCTGCTCCTGCCCCTCTCAGTTGCCTTTTATGACACAGGAAATATGTGGGCAGTATTCTTTCTCCCCTATACCTAGGGATAACATATCCAGGGGGCAATGTGCTGCCAACAAACCGAAGCAGGGCATGCGAAACAGCCCAGGGAATCCATGGCAAGGTCATGAGGCCTGTTTGTGAATAGTGAGCTGTGGTTATGATGCAATGTACACTGCAGCTAGAGAATGGATGTAGGTGAATGTGGCCTTTTTGTCTGTCCTTGGGCTGCCTTGCTAACTGGGTAAATGACTGACAAAACACAATTTGCTGAGAAATAACCAATGACATACTATAAATACAAGAAATCTTTATACTTTTCCACTTGCAGAAAGAGCATCTTATACTTTTCCAGTTACAGAAAGGGTATTTTTGGCCCCAATTTTGTCAAGACTGCAACTTGGAATAATGTAACATGCTAAGCTTTGTTCCTACCAAGTCTTCATAAATATATCCACAAACAAAATTAATCAAATCAAAAATACACTACCAAATTAATTCCCATGTATATGATGACCAAAGCAGAGCAACCAGTGGGTTAAATCATTATACTACACTTAATGGATCAAGTCATCAATTCATGAGTATGTGATTCAGGGGATTATGGGACCATCCATCTAATTTTTGAGCCTTGGGGTTACCATCACAATTATCTTTACACTATCATGATAAACTGAGACCTAATTACAGTTCTTTCTGTCCTTGTCTAGAATACATGTGTCTAGTTTTGTTGCTAGAGGCATGCAGTAGCAATGAGTATTGGGTCTCCTGTAACAAGACCTGAAGGTACATTCACTTACCAAAACAATCCAAAGAATTATTATTTCGTTAGATATGCATAATTCTTTCATAGTAAATGCAATTTTTTGTTTATACATGATTATGAATGAGATCAAAAATCCATACCATCTCCTGGAGAAGTGTTTTGTAAGGACTTGGTTGTTTCCTTGTTATACAAAATTCTGAAATACTTTAATTCTGATAATTTTGTGAACACTAATATGCATGAGTAATACACAACACCTTTTGTTAAATCTCTTACGTTAAAGTAAACAAACAGAAACAGAAGTGACCTAAATAAGTTTACTGTGAATGTACTTTTCTACAAGTATCTCTTTCCTCCTTCAGCAAGCCTCTCCCAAGTGAATGATACATTATAATGCCAAAAATTGCTAAATATGGAGTCAAGAGAAATAATGAGAACTGTATTCTTACATAAATACACAATTTCTCCCTAAATGAATATCCCTGTAAATTTCTAAAGAATGAGATAGCATAAATGTCACAGCTAATTCACTTTCTTCTTCACAATTAAGACATCATATTACTAAAGCTCCATTGAGAAAGAAGTCAGAAATGATAAGTTATGTGATAGAGAGAAGACAGTCTGTCATAAGTGAGCATCCCTGCAACATTTATTACTACTGATATTATTCATTTGTATAGTATCACCACAAGGCCTATGGAAATAGTTCAGAATGGTTGTAAGAAGTGTTATAACATTAATAAAAGAGATATATTGCCTCAAACAAAAATTCTAGTCTTCTATTAGATGTGAACCACATGTGTAACAGTACCAATCCCTAAGCCTCCTTCAAACAAATGAAGGCACAGGAAGAAGTTAAGTGAGGATATGGAAACTATGATCCTACATATATTGAGAAAATTTGTCCTGAACAAATAAATCTTTATTATTCTTGACATGACTAACTTGGCAGAAAAACATACCTCCAATACAATGACACTCTTTTGTGTAGGACTGGTGGAGGAAGAAATCAAGAGAAACCATTAGGACTGTGTTTGATATAAGAAGAGATCTTACCATAAATAAAAATTCATAATATCTTTATCACAGTCTACGGTAAAGGGTAAAAAAAATGATAAACTCTGTGAGGTAATTTCTCAAAACAATATTTCTAAACCTGATAGGAGAGTTAAAAGTACAATTCCCTTCACATCTTGTGCAATGAATGCTGTACCATGTCAAATAGAAAGATGAAAAACAGTGGTAAAAGTATGGATAATAAGAGAATATAGTGATCCCAAACCCACACTCATACCCACAGTTAAGCTGCTGTACCTTTGCTTCAGGTCATCCTGTCCATAAAAAGGATAGAGTAGCCTTGTATATCACTATACTAACATGAAGATGAAGGCCACATGAGTACAAGCTGTTAAAGATGAGAATGGTCTGATGCCCTCCTTTTCTAGAGAAGCCAAGGGATGAGAGTGGTTATTTTACCGTATGTCATCCCTATACAGCTAGCTATAGTGTCTGCTTTATGCTCTACAAGCATATCTTCAAGGTCTGTAATGGAAGCTAAGGGTTCTGGTTTGCATAAAGCTTAAGCTTCACTTTGCTCACACAATGATGTAGGTCTTACTCCCAGCCAGCAATCTACTTACCCTATCTTTCTGAGTATCTGAATCATATAATGAGTTTTTGTTAGATCCCACTGAGTAAGTCAACCTTTGACAGCAGAAAATGAGAAAGGAGTGAAATTAGACTGTGTACTAGTAAAACAAGCCAGAAAAAGTAAGAACAGCTTAAGACAGCCTCTGTTGAAGCTGACAGCATGGTGACATGCTCAGTCAGCAAACAAATCTTAAAAAGCTACTAAATAATGCAATTTACCAGATGCAATGGAGAGAATTTCAGTTTGGTATTCTTATTTTCATGCTGAAACAATAGGCTAATTACAGTCATCCTACATGTGCACATTTCAAGTGAAATATCAAATGAAACATGAAATGGCTATTATGTCAGACAATGTAACAACATGCCTAATACCCATGCTTATACTTGTTCATAAAGGACATTAAAGTCCTCATCCAGGGTCAACTTTGTGAGTCTGAGGACATAGAATGAGACTGCTCTTGCCTGTACTAGTCACCAAAAGTGAGTACTCTCTCAGGGAGTCTAACTGCCTGTCTCATAGGTTTATACTAACTTTTGATAAAATTCTGTATAAGGCATATGTCTCTGCAATTCACTCATGTTCATGAATTGGTAGTCTTAATGCCTGGCTTGTAGATTTATACTAACTTTTAATAAAATTCTGTATCGTGCATATGTCTGCAATTCACTCATGTTCTGGGACTGCTCCATTCAATCCGTCTAATTTGCACTCTATATCTATATCTCTGATGCCTGTTCCCTTTGTATACACCATTCCATGCATTCTTTCACCATTTCACTCCTACAGTACTCTTCCACTCTATTACCCCATGTCACTGGAGGTCTTCCTCTCACACTAACAACTTTATTCATACTATCACACACTCTCTTTTTAAACTTCCCATCTTGCATTCTTTTCACATGCCCTAACCACCTCGAAGTATTACGTCTTATCCATTCTACCACTCCATAATTCATTCCCTCTGCATTCTTCACTTTCATACTTACACCTTTGCTGTTCATTATTCTGTCAAGAGACCCAGTGACTCTTCTACCCTGTACTGCTCTCTCCCTTATCTCTCCTTCCATAACGCCAAAGTTGCCCAACATAGGTCCCAAATACTTACATTCTGTTACCTCCTCTGGTCTTCCTCCCCCATATCTATAATAAAGTTTAGTACACTTTATTGTCTCACTCTATAGGGCTTTTCAAAATCTATACTTTCACTCTATTTCCTTTCAAACACCATTACTTTACTTGCATTTATCTTTAATTGCCTATGCTTACACCCATCAGAGAAAACACAACCTTTTGCAACTCCTCTTTTCTCTCCACAAACAATATCATCTGCAAACAGGCTTGTCACTAGCCACCATACCTCACCACCACACTCCATCTCTATACCCCCTTTTCCTAGTTTTGTTTTCATCTTTCTTATTACTCCTTCTAGATATATGTTTAAAAGCCATGGTGACATCACACAGCCCTGCCTCACACCCACATGTATACCAAGACTACTGCTCAACTCTCCATCCTCTCTTACTCATGCATCTGCTCCACTCTAGAAGGCTTCCACACCATCCAACAGTTGTCACCCATATACTTAGCATATCCCATAAAACATTTTATTCGACTCTGTCTTAGCTTTCTCCAGATCCATAAAAGCTGCATACAACTGCTTACCTTTCACTCAATATTTTTCCAAAGTCGTTCTCACACCAAAAATCTAATACACGTCACCAACCTTTCCCAAAACCCCCTTGTTCCTCATTTATTCTGTATATAGTCACTTCCATCTCTCTATCAATCAACACTCCAATTATGTAATTATCATGTCAGGGTATTTTAATTCATATATTGGAACCTTTGGGTAAAACGTTTTTTTATGGAATGTGGAAACTGTTAAAGGATAACACAATTTTAAAATCGTATCATTCCATGGTTTTGTGTAAAAACCTGAAAATTACATGGATGGCCCCCTTTTGTCATCCTTCAAGGGGCTCAGTGATTGTATTCATGGGATTATTCTCCAATTAGAGGTAAATTAAGCCACAATCACTGTTTGAGTAAATCAATGATACCAGTTAAGAGGATATATTAATGCATTCATGAGATTAACTTACCACTAAGGGAATCAACTCATTTAGCTTGTACCAAAGTCATCATATATGGGGTGGAAGACCATACACTGAAGGAATTAATCTAAAATCTACACTACTGCACACAGTGATTAAGTCAGATAATGATGGCTTGAGTCATTGTGTCATAGCTGTGGACTTCAAAACTTCTGAGTTACGATACAGAAGTCACAAGGTAGAATGTACTCCAAAACAAAACAAGGTTAGTCAAAACTTCTGAGTTACAATACATAAGTCACAAGGTAGAATGTACTCAAAAACAAAACGAAACTAAGATGACTAACCTGTTGGACTCTTTACACTTGAGTTTCACTTCAACTTGACGTGGCTTGCCTGTTAAGTCACACGTTGTACCTTTAGAGTAGAAGTGTGACACATGCCTCTTACCTGGCTTGTACACTTTCTCAGGGTTCTGACAAACAAAAACAGGAAGTTTAAAAAGAGGAATTTTTTTATCTCTACATTACATATGTCTCCAGCATTCAAAGAAGTTTCCACTGAAAAACAAAAAAATGAGGCATTTTGCATAAGCTTCCAACACACTCTATAGTATTTTCTTGACAAATAAAATTTTATCACTATTGTATAATGTAGAGAAAGTAATAAATCCACCTTTAACAAGAAGAGTATTTGATACAGATGAGAAGAATTCATAAAAATTTCCTTTCAATTCCATAAGCAATTATTGAGTTTTCAGAGCACACAGATGTACCTTAGATCAAATTATTTAACCATGTTTGGCTATATAAGATTACTCATGACAGAAATCAAGCTCAATACCCCCATCTACATTGCAAGACATATACCACAAAATTTATATAAACTCTGGGGTAAATTATATAAGGTCCTTGTAACAGCCTCTTTTAGCAACTTTGTATGGCATTTCCTTTCTAAGGAACCTGTTGACTGCATAGTACTGTGTGGTTATTGATGTACCCTTTCTAGGAGATATGGTTAATATCCATATGTAAGAGTCCCTTGTGACACCCTTTCTAGAGAGCCTGGTTACTGCTCTCATCTAAAATTAGTGTTTGATATTCATGTGCTATAGGGAGAGAGTTTTACAATCATGCTGTATAACCTTGTATACATACAATGTCTTGATCTTATTCACACACCCATATATGCATCCCCAGCTTATGTCTGGTACCCATTCACTGACCAGCCCGAATGGAGTTGGCTGTGAGCCAGATGCAGATGCCTAGCCCAAGATTCGAACTGGGACTATTAGACTGAAGAGTTACAATGCTAAAAATTGCATCATGAAGGCTGTGTGCCCCTGTAATTACTTATCTGTATTCTACAGGGAAGGAAATATACACTAGTGGGACCTTTAGCTTCCTACAATCTTTACATTTCAAACACTTGTATGCTATCCACATTCACAATAGTCTTACTCAGTGTGGATATAGGGAGGGAGTTCTACACTTGTAGGGTCCCACCTCATGAATATTCACTATCACACAACTTTTCCTGAGGCAGGAAAGTAAGTACCAATTACACCACATATGAAAAGTTACCTTTGGTAAGGCTGCATCACTGTCAGTTTACAAATCAGTGCTCTGTACTGTCATACAACTTCTCACCTCAAAGGAGTACACCCTGTCCCAGCTACTGAATCTAGTGCAGCCTTCAGCTAAAGGAGTTCCTAAAAAGGGTTCCTGGATAACACCAAAACCCTTTCCGAAAGGAGCCCTAAGGGAATCATAAATAAATTACAATATCTTTTGTACCTGCTCGCCATTTTCTGCTTCAGTGAGGTAGCACCAGGAAACAGATGAAAAAAGACCCATCCACTCATATACACATATATACATGCATGCACATACACATACATATTCACATACATATCACCACATGCATACATATACATATATACACATGTACATATTCATACTTGCTCGCCTTTCATCCATTCCTGGCGCCACCTCACCCCACAGGAAACAGCATCACTGACCCCTGCTTCAGTGAGGTAGCACCAAGAAAACAGACAAAAGAGGCTACATCCACTCACATTCGTTCTCTAGCTGTCGTGTGTAATGCACCAAAACCACAGCTCCCTATCCATGCCACTTCACATGCCCTGGTTCAGTCCACTGACAGCATGTTGATTTCTGTGTACTAAATCTTTCTGATTCACTCTATTGAAGTGCTGGCTCATTATGCAGTAGTCATCAACCCTTCCAATACAAAGGCGGGTAATATATCTTCCTGGTCGGTGGATGCCTACCAACTGCTACCTATTACTACCTTAACTCGACATGAAAATAGTTCACCGAGTTTTTCATTGTCCATAATACTTTACAACTTAGTTAATAAATGACATCAGCTCATTCAATACATTTCATCTTTCATCTGTTTCACACAAACTTCATGGGAAAATGTATACTATTACTTATTTACCTTTTGTATCCAACTTCTGTGCTCTTCCACATCAAACTGTCCCAATAAGATGACAACCTTAGAACCATCCCGATCTTCATGGTACTGTTCAACCTTACGACCATAACAGAACTCATATTTCCACCAACCAGACCCCTGTTTTTTTATGAAATAGAAAAAAGTGATTAAAACTCTAAGGTTAGTGGCATTACATCTTTCACATAACCTACCTATCTATATCTCTGATGCCTGTTCTTTTCTGGAACTCCCTCAAGGGGGTAGCCATGGCAATAGAGTCTCCATAATTTGTGAACTTTAGTGCCACTTGTCAGCCTTTAGTGCCTCACCTTTAACAGGCCACTGGCAGAGGGCAAGTCTAGCACAGTGTTTGCAGATGCCTTTCACATATCCATTCCCTCAATAAGGACTCAAGGCCATGTTACTTCAACCACTCATTGAAAATATATACACATGTACATCCATTCATTCCGTAGCATTATTCTGAACAATAATCGTTTTTGAACTGCCCAGGTCTTTGCCTGGTACGAACCCTTGTCTTCCCATAGTATGTCATCTGATTCACATTCTGAACAGATGTAACTATATCCAACATTCTATGGACTGGAATCCGATCTGAGCGACAAAAAGAATCATATCCAGCTATATTTGGTGTTCAACGTTTATGCACATCAGTACATGCAATACCTACACCTACCCTAAATCACTAGATTTTCATGTGGCAGTCACCTCTGAGCAAAGCTAAAGTTAATATCTGTGACACTATTTCCTCAAATGAGGTAATAACTTTTCTAGTATACTGGATATGATCATCAGTCAACAGCCACATCTTCAGCCATGAAGTCAGAGTTATCACTTTCTTATGGATTACATCAAATTATTCCAGTTTAAAAATCAGAACGGAATTCAAGAGTTTAGATCACAAACTGCTACAACAACTAGAAAGAAGAGTAATAACCCAAGACTATAGGTGTATTCCTTTCCTGCTGAATACACCTAGCTCCTCTATCAGTGAAGTGAGCTACCTGTGTTATTTAGCAAACCCTGTGCCTCCAGTTGGGAAGTCAGACTGATACCCCTGAACTGCAGTTGACATACAACTTTCCCATCTGAAAAATCAAAATGGTACTTAGGTTGTGGATCACATTCAGCAACCCCTTTTGGTAAATATGAGAGGCATATCCAGTTCCTCCAGTTAGATTACTGAAGTAGTACCCCTTCAATGAGGATCAAAAACAGTTATAAAGTAGACTGGTACCTTCGTACCTTGCATTATATCTCACTACTCCAGCTGAATATCTCTGATGTGCGGATCACATCCACCTCCTCTAGCTGAGAGGTTAGGGTACAGATTGCACTTTTGGATCACACCTATCTCCAAATGGAAGTGTGACTGCTTTTGGGGCCCTTTTTTAAGATTAGTATTAGGGATGTAGTATTAAAACTATTGCCATTGTGCAAACACTATTCAGTAGTGATGATATGTTCCTGTAGCTAAAATAAATACTAGAAAAGATGCAGAAGCTCACACTTATGTGGAATTTCTTTGCACCATGAATTGTGTTACTTTTAGGCTAGTTTTTAAATAAGGTGGTGATGAGCTTTTGTCAGCATCAATTACCATAATATCAGAAAGAGACAACTTGGAAATGGCAGCTGTAGCAAAAGTTGATTAATATGTGAATACCTAAAACTGATGGCTATCTTAAATCATGACATGATAATGTAACAATCTGCATTAGATTTGTCTATTTTGAGCTCACAGGTTCCATTTTTTACAGTTAGTAGTGTATTCATCCTAAACAAATCCGGTGAAATTCACATAACAGCACCAATCCTTTGGATTGGTTAACAGCATCAGATTAATATTATGAATCCCAAAGTTAACATGACTGACAAGTTTACATTCAAACAATGACCAAGAACAAATTTACGAGCAAAATCTATCATAGACTTAAAACTTGTGTAGAGAAGTAAGTTGGTAGGTGGCCAATGACCAGGGAGGTGTATTACCAGTACTACCCGCCTGGGTATCAGGGGGGATAGTGGTGTCTACATAGTGATTCAGCACTTTAGTGGCTGTCAAGATGCACTCCTCCGACCCAGGTAGCTGTCTTTTCTTTCTGCCTCATTAACATGTGGGTAGACTACTGGCATTGTGTCCACAAACATGCAATCCTTGTGATATGTAACACTTGACAACACTTAACTCATGCAGCTCATTCTTCATAACTCTAGATTTTCCTGCTGTGAGCACTATGCGTTAGCCCTGCCTTTGGGCAAATGGTAGGAGCAGAAGATGGAGGTAGAAGGCAGGAACATTTAGGCTAGAACATTAGGTATGAGAATTAAAAAGGAGTAGTCATTAGGAACATTAGGTATGAAACTCTGTAAACACTGGGCTAGACTTGACCTCTGCCAATGGCCTGTTAAGGGTGAGGCACTAGAGGCTGAGAAGAGGAGTTCTTTAGTTATGGAGACTCTGTTGCCATGGCCACCCCTCCGAGGGAGTTCCAACTGGAACAGAAATCAGAGAAACTGATGGATTGATAGCAACAATGCTTGCCACCTCGTCTTCCAGTTTTACAAGAATAAGCACAACAATATCTTTCACTGATGACACAAATATCTTACATGCATTTTATATATTTTGTAAACCAATCAAAATTATATGAAAACTTTAAGGGAAATGTCAACTCCTTCACTACATAAAAAATAAACTGAATACAGTACTGATTGTTAAATCGTGCTCAGTTTGAGAACAAATAACAAAAACCAGCAACCAACAATGCACTGGAGATGTGATCCAAAGAAATGCTGCAACAACATAAATCCAATTAAGTTTGCTGTGACATGACTACATCTTCACATTATCACAACTTTGAGTGTAATACTATTAGTTTTATTTACATGAGCAAAAAATGAAAAAAATTTGATATGGGGAAACCCCATGAATTCTTGTCACAAAAAAATCCTTAATCAATAGATCTTAAAAACGATAAATCACAAAGTTAACATAGAGTACTCACACCATGGAGGCAATAATCTCCATTGAGAAAGTCTTGCACAAGTTTTTGGTCAATGGCTGGTTGAGGGGGAAAAAGTGATAGCTTTGCCAATGGCTCAGGGGTGACAGAGGCAACTGGGGGTTCTTCTGCATCCTCAACAACTTCTAACTTAACTGAGCCACTTGAAGTGTCTCCAGCTAACTGAAATAAAAATTTTGTGAGACAACCTGCAGTAACATAGTAAGTAAATTTCTGTCAAGGATCTGTGAAGAGAAGGGGAAAGCGTGACCAAGAATGTGTGAAAGATAAAAGAATATAAATCTGGACTATGAAACTCATTTATGTGCTTAAGAACACATTTTCTTTTCATAGTTGTTCACTGTTTTTCACGTCAGCAAGGCAGTACCAGGAACAGACGAAAAAACAACACTCATTTACTCACATCCACTTTCTAGCTGATATGTATAATATACACATCAGAGTCCCCATAACCAAAGCTAAGTCCTATAAGCCTGTGGCTTCCCATGACCACTTCATATGCATTAGTTCAACCCATGGACTACACTGTCCATGTATATCACACCACTCCAATTCATTCCAACCCATGCATGCCTCACACCCTCCTGCATGTTCAGGCCTCAGTAACTCAAAGCGTCTTTGACATCATCTTTTTCCTCCTATCTTCAGTCTACCCCTCCTTGTTCCCTTCACTTCTGATGCATGTATCTGCTAAGTCAGTCTCTCTTCCCTCATCCTCTTTATATGTCTGAGCATTTCAATACATCCTTTGCAGTCCTCTCAAATATACATTGCTTACTACCACACCTCTCTCTCATAAAGTCATTCCTTACCTGAGCAACCCTCTCACACCATATACTGTCCTCAAGCAATTCATTTCCAAAACATCCATCCTCCTCTGTACATTTGCATTTGGGCCACAAAATGCATACACAGAGCACTGATGGGACTACTATACCATTAAACTGAGAGTATACTAGCAGTTCACTGCATTTTCCCAACTGCTTCTCTTTAAAATAAGCAAAGTACTTGCTCTTTCAATCCCTTAGCATTACCCTTTCTTCCATTGAAATTTCATGTATTTCAAGTGTTCGTTGGAGTACTTCTGCACACTCCTGGAATAGACCCAGAAAATTTCATCAGGGCTATACACTTCACATGGATAAGCATCCTTCAACAGCCTACTTATGTCTGAATATTTTCTAGAGTTTCTCACCCATTCCACTTTGTTTGCATGTATATTATGCATCAACAACTGCAAATGACGTCCCAGCTTTGTCTCTTTGATGTATATCAACTGACTTATATTTCTCTCTTGTGTCTCCCCTGATGATGTGATTATTACACGAAAGTGCACTTGGGAACTTATCGTGTTTCATTTGCCCTGTGGACTCATAGGAATATATATATATATATATATATATATATATATATATATATATATATATATATATATATATTTCCCATTTTAGAAAGTTAATACAAGGAGGGGAGGATTTCTGGCCCCCCGCTCCCGTCCCCTCTAGTCGCTTTCTACGACACGCGAGGAATACGTGGGAAGTATTCTTTCACCCCTATCCCCAGGGATTGTATACATATATATATACATATACACATACACACACATACACATACATACGCACATATATACACACACACACACATACATATATATACATATGAGAAATGTAAGAAACAATTTAGAAAACTGAAACTTCTAGCTTGAAATGAATGAAAAAAAAGAAGAAGAAAGTTAAGAGTAAATGTGAATAAGAGCAAGGTTATTAGGTACAGTAGGGTTGAGGGTCAAGTCAACTGGGAGGTGAGTTTGAATGGAGAAAAACTGGAGGAAGTAAAGTGTTTTAGATATCTGGGAGTGGATCTGGCAGCGGATGGAACCATGGAAGCGGAAGTGGATCATAGGGTGGGGGAGGGGGCGAAAATCCTGGGAGCCTTGAAGAATGTGTGGAAGTCGAGAACATTATCTCGGAAAGCAAAAATGGGTATGTTTGAAGGAATAGTGGTTCCAACAATGTTGTATGGTTGCGAGGCGTGGGCTATGGATAGAGTGGTGCGCAGGAGGATGGATGTGCTGGAAATGAGATGTTTGAGGACAATGTGTGGTGTGAGGTGGTTTGATCGAGTGAGTAACGTAAGGGTAAGAGAGATGTGTGGAAATAAAAAGAGCGTGGTTGAGAGAGCAGAAGAGGGTGTTTTGAAATGGTTTGGGCACATGGAGAGAATGAGTGAGGAAAGATTGACCAAGAGGATATATGTGTCGGAGGTGGAGGGAACGAGGAGAAGAGGGAGACCAAATTGGAGGTGGAAAGATGGAGTGAAAAAGATTTTGTGTGATCAGGGGCCTGAACATGCAGGAGGGTGAAAGGAGGGCAAGGAATAGAGTGAATTGGAGCGATGTGGTATACCGGGGTTGACGTGCTGTCAGTGGATTGAATCAGGGCATGTGAAGCGTCTGGGGTAAACCATGGAAAGCTGTGTAGGTATGTATATTTGCGTGTGTGGACGTATGTATATACATGTGTATGGGGGTGGGTTGGGCCATTTCTTTCGTCTGTTTCCTTGCGCTACCTCGCAAACGCGGGAGACAGCGACAAAGCAAAAAAATATATATATATATATATATATATATATATATATATATATATATATATATGGGTATGCAAAAATGGGTATGTTTGAAGGAATAGTAGTTCCAACAATGTTGTATGGTTGCGAGGCGTGGGCTATGGATAGAGTTGTGCGCAGGAGGATGGATGTGCTGGAAATGAGATGTTTGAGGACAATGTGTGGTGTGAGGTGGTTTGATCGAGTAAGTAACGTAAGGGTAAGAGAGATGTGTGGAAATAAAAAGAGCGTGGTTGAGAGAGCAGAAGAGGGTGTTTTGAAATGGTTTGGGCACATGGAGAGAATGAGTGAGGAAAGATTGACCAAGAGGATATATGTGTCGGAGGTGGAGGGAACGAGGAGAAGAGGGAGACCAAATTGGAGGTGGAAAGATGGAGTGAAAAGGATTTTGTGTGATCGGGGCCTGAACATGCAGGAGGGTGAAAGGAGGGCAAGGAATAGAGTGAATTGGAGCGATGTGGTATACAGGGGTTGACGTGCTGTCAGTGGATTGAATCAAGGCATGTGAAGCGTCTGGGGTAAACCATGGAAGGCTATATATATATATATATTTTCTTCTTTCTTTTAAACTATTCGCCATTTCCCGCGTTAGCGAGGTAGCATTAAGAACAGAGGACTGGGCCTTTGAGGGAATACCCTCACCTGGCCCAATTCTCTGTTCCTTCTTTTGGGAAAAAAAAAAAAAAAAAAAAAAAAAAAAAAAAAAAAAAACGAGAGGAGAGGATTTCCAGCCCCCCGCTCCCTCCCCTTTTAGTCGCCTTCTACGACACGCAGGGAATACGTGGGAAGTATTCTTAATCCCCTATCCCCAGGGATAATATATATATATATATATATATATATATATATATATATATATATATATATATATATATATATATATATATATATATTTGCGTGTGTGGACGTGTGTATATGCATGTGTATGGGGGTGGGTTGGGCCATTTCTTTCGTCTGCTTCCTTGCGCTGCCTCGCGGGCGTGGGGGGCGGCGACAAAAAAAAAAAAAAAATATATATATATATATTATCCCTGGGGATAGGGGAGAAAGAATACTTCCCATGTATTCCCTGCGTGTCGTAGAAGGCGACTAAAAGGGATGGGAGCGGGGGGCTGGAAATCCTCCCCTCTCGTTTTTTTTTTTTAATTTTCCAAAAAATGGAACAGAGAAGGGGGCCAGGTGAGGATATTCCCTCAAAGGCCTAGTCTTCTGTTCTTAACGCTACCTCACTATCACGGGAAATGGCGAATAGTATGAAAAAAAAAAAAAATATATATATATATATATATATATATATATATATATATATATATATATATATATATATATATATAATATATATTATACTTTGTCGCTGTCTCCCGCGTTAGCAAGGTAGCGCAAGGAGACACGAAAGAATGGCCTAACCCACCCACATACACATTTATATAAATACACGCCCACACATGCACATATACATACCTATACATTTCAATGTATACATACATATACATACACAGACATATACATATATACATATTCATACTTACTGCCTTTATCTAATTTCTCAAACATTTCCTCTTATGCTTCAATAACCCTCTCACTTGAAACCTTTAGTCTGATTACCTCTTCTTCAGCTTACAATCTTTCCCAGACATATTAATGGGAATTCTGGATTATCAATTGCATTTTCAACTGTTTTGTTTTTCAAATGTCTCTCAGCTCCTCCTTCCTTATTCTACTCTAGTAATTTCTTGTTCTCTTGTGCCACAGTCAGTGATGTCTACTGATAATGCCTGACCACATTTTTGTGTATATCATGGTCAGTATTGTCCAATGATTCCACACGTTCCTGCAAATGAACCTGGGTCTTCCTGAATTTTGAACATGAACTGTAGAGCACTATCTCCACACTACATGCAGAGATTAAAATCTATAAAAGAGTAATCTGCAAAGACTATCACTATCACATTTTATATGTGGAAAATACCATAATGCATAAACTTAGACATCTTAAATAACATACTCTCCTGCAAGCCCCAATCATATCATTTCAGTCAGCTTTTGAGTACTTACCACAGCCCCACTGGAACGCAATTTTAGACTTTCTGCTTCAGTTTGGATAAGGTTACGTGGCCTTTTGGGGTTACCACTCATAGGCACACAGTGGAGCCCAGTTTGAGGCAAATCACGAGGTCTGTAAATAACAAAAAAAAAAATACTTCTGGAGTAATTTGAAAATTTTCTGAACATTCAAATCATCCCATAGGGTTTACCTATACACAATATCCATTACAGTATATCTATTTTCAATACAAATTTGCACTTCCTGCCTTAGCTATACAGTGAAGAAGCAGAAAAACTTCAGCCTGTCTTCAATGGGAAATCCTTACTAGGCTCTTTTTTTCTAGTTCATGTTTTTGGAGAATAATACAAAGAAACGATGGTTTCTAGCCCCCTACTCATGCCCCTTACAAGACACATGAGATCCATGGGTTTCACATCTGTATATGAAATATGGAACAAGCACCCTATAATGGAAGCTTCTTGTGGAGTCAGCCAGAATTTTCATTTTCACTAGTGCTTTTAGCCAATCTCAAATTCTTCTTTGTGGGACTCTGCTCCAAACTTTAGCTTCTTTAGAATCATCCTTACCAATCATCACTCCCTAAAACTGAAATACCTGTACAACTTATAAATCTTCTCTATTCACACTAATACTGCACTTACAATTCAAGATCCTCCTCTTACAAACATCAAAATGACCTACCAGTCAATCCAACTTTTCCTCTACTTCAGGAAACATGATAACATCAACTACACACAGCTGTGGTGGTTTTCATTATGCTATAATCATTCACAAAATGCTACTTCCAAAAAATATAAAACAACCATGGTGGCATTATAGAGACTGCACTAAATCTTTGCTCATGCAAACACGAGTTCCCTTATGACAGCTTTTACAACATTCAAAAGTATTACATGCACTTCCTGGTGTCTCAGCTTGCCAAAATGCTTTCTGTCAACTCTACCAAGTGCCTTTTACATATATATAACTTTTGCATACATCTTTTTCTTTTCCTCAGAACTTTCTACAATATCTTCATTTTATCTAGTCTATAAACCCCCTAACCTTCCTAAATCTACTTTACTCATAAATGAAAAGAATTTACCAATTTTCTAATACAATCAGTAACAATTTTGTCACTTAACTAATTATTTGTGTTAACAAGACTTCTTTGTCAGTAATTTTCATAATGATTTTTACGCCCTTTATCTTTATACAAAATAATCATTATCTTCATCCAATGATAATGAAAAAATATTGCCATATACACTACTTAAATCCATTCACTAACTCTATGGTCTCACTCAACATGATTTATATCCCTAACTTTTCCATTTCTCAGGTATATCATTTATCTTATCATTTTCTCCTTTGTAATGTCTTCCCCTTTCCCATAACTATTCCACACTCTCTTTATCTCTAACCCTAACATCACTCATACCTTCATTTTTTATCAGTTCTTTAGAATCTCTCTGTAACTCTTACAGACTTCCTCATCAGTCAAAAGCAATCACAGACATTTGTTTAAAACACCCTTCATGATGTAATGAAAACAATTCAAACATCTCAACTTTTTCCCTCTTGTTAACAACATAATTCCATTTCCCATGCACTAATTCCTTT
The DNA here is from genome assembly GCF_036320965.1 of Panulirus ornatus. Taxonomy (NCBI): domain Eukaryota; kingdom Metazoa; phylum Arthropoda; class Malacostraca; order Decapoda; family Palinuridae; genus Panulirus; species Panulirus ornatus. The sequence continues at coordinate 3,142,155 of NC_092254.1, read as the reverse complement.
TCTTAAGCTCTAATTGTCCTGGATATAATTACTGTTTTTTTTGTCATATAACCCAGGCACCCCTTCTCTGGAAATTCCTCCAGCTTTAAGGCTGCACTACAATCAGCTGCAGGGAGAGGATGGACTCCTTTGGAGTGAGAAGCTCTTCAATGGGATTCTACTCCAATGATACTGTGTAAAATAAAAAACATATACATAAAGTTGAATTCATCACTCAGAGTTTACTCCTAAATTTGATCCACAAAATCAAATAAGAGGGCTATATACCTGTATGAAGGGTGCTGGCAAAGGTAGGGTGACAAGACAATTATTTCATATTCACAAGTGTAGGTCTCTTTGATGCTGTAAATATCATGACGGCCCTCTTCATAACAAACATACAAGATGTGGCTGATGCGAGGTTTTCCTGTTAAATCACAGATGGTGCCATCGGTGTAGTTTAACATGAAATATGGCATGTCTCTTCCTTCAATCTTGGTAGTTGGAATGTCTGAATTCAGTTTTTCCTTGAAGTCTGCCTCTACTTTATCATCTGTTAATGAATAATTTTTATTGATTTAAGCAACACAAAGAGCATATATATTTCAAAAGCAAAAAAAGAGTAACTAGCGAATCTGAACTCTCACTTCATACAATAAAGATGATGTTTCATGTAACATCTATCTATCTATCTATATCACTGATACCCATTCCCTCCTGGAATTCCCATCAAGGGGGTGGCCACAGCAAAAGTTTCCACTTATCCCTGTCCATACATGCCTCCCTTACATACGTTATTCAATGCATTTTTTCACCATTTCTCTGCCTCCTATGCTCTTCTACTCTATTCTCCCATGTCGCAGGTGATCTTCCCCTCACACCAACCTCTTCACTTGTACTGTCATACACTCTTTTTGTAAACTCCCCAACTTGGATTCTTTCAACATGCCAAACCACCTTGAAATATTACATTTCACCCACTCTACCACTCCACAATTCATTCCCTACCATACACACCCTCACTTCTTTCTTTGTCTAATCATAGTGCATGCTCCTTTCAAATAGCTCATTTCCACAGCCTGGATTCTTGACCTCTGTGACTCATTCCATGTCCATGTTTCAGTTGCATAGGTCGGGGCTGGGAGGACTATATTGTTCCTTAATCCTCTCTTCACTTCCACACTGACACCTTTACCCTTCATTATTCAGTTAATGAACCAAATGACTCTTCTACCCTGTACTGCTCTCTCCCTTATATCTCCTTCCATATCATCAAACTTACCAAAGATAGTTCCTAAATACTTAAATTTTTTCACCTCTTTCAGTCTTTTTAACCCCATATAGTTCTGTAACACAACTTAGTACACTTTCTTCTTTCAATCTATAGGGTTTTGCAAAATCTATACTTTCACTCTGGTTCCATTCAAACACCATTAATTTACTTTAACTTGCACTTACCTTCAATCACCTATGCTTACACACTTTATGAATACAGACAACCTTCTGCAACTCTTCTTCACTCTCTGCAAACAACACAGTATTATTCCCAAACTGGCTTGTCACTAGCCACAATTCCTCATTGCCACACTCCATCTCTGCACCCCCTTTCCCTAGTTTTGCTTCCATATATCTTATCACTCCATCCACACATATGTTAAAAAGCCATGGTGACATCACAAAGCCCTGCCTTACACCCATATGTATACCAAAATTTTTGCTCAACACTCCATTCACTCTTACACATGCATTTTCTACTCTGTTGAAGGCTTTCACACCATCCAACAGTTGTCACCCCTACCAAACATATTCTTAACAGATCCCATAAAACACTTCACTCAACCCTGTCATACACTTTTTCCAGATCCATAAAAGCTACTTATAGCTTTTCAACTTTCGCTATAGACTTCCATAGTCATTTTCACCAAACATACCCCATCTTTCCTAAAATCTCCATGCTCCTCATTTATTCTGCATTCAGTCACTTCCAATGCTCGATCAATTAACACTCTTGCATACACTTTTCAGTAACTTCTAATGCTCTATCATTCAACACTCTTTGTATACTTAACAGCCTTATTCCCCAATGAAAGTGTTTCCAATAAATCACTTACTACACATCTATGTAGGTTTATACAGTCTTTTCATACATCAATGACCACAATCTACAAGCAAATGACCATGCTTGCAAATATCTTTCAATCCTTCTCTTAAACTCCTTTCAAAATTGCCAAACTTCTCTCTACTTTTATTTGCTCTTAACACACCCATTTCTTCTTATTTTCAAGCAAATCACAACTTCTTTACTTACTCTGCTGTATCTCTACGTTTTCCCATTCCTCCCTCTGCTAGCTCAGGAAATCTACTTCAAGCACTGAGAAAAAATGTCCATCTTCCTAATCCACACCAGGATTTCAGTGACACATATATTTTGAGTGCATCAACATTTCCATAAAAATGCCCTAAAAATTAAGATTAACTCTTAATGTGTTACCAGTGTGTCTATGGTACACAAAACATATAGCTTTCCAAAATTTGCAAAAAAAAAAAAAAAAGGCTAAAGACATATAAAACACATGTGAATAACAGTGAAAGAATGGAAAAGCAAATGAAAATTTTTTTAAGTATGGCCTGTTCCATACAACAGAAAGCAAAAAGTACACCTGGGATAGTGGACATGTTTACATTCCATTTCCTAAGAAAAAAGAAAAGAACAATGTCTGAGGGATCTTTTACATGTACACTACCACCAATATAAAGCAAATATCAGCAACTATGAAACAATTAAAAATAACACAAAAACGCTTACCATATATCCTGTCTCATGTGGTAGGTGAAAAGTTGATATATTCATGCAGTAAACACTTGAACAAACAAGCAGTGTTTCAAGGCCACTGTTAATGAGGTGACTTTCAGGGAGCTTATGCTGCTCTTCCCAGCATACACGTAACATTTATTCTAATTCTAAGATTACTCTCAGGTAAACACTTGTAAACGAAATGCAGAACATGAGTGATGCAGCATGAGAAATAATCACTACAAATAGATGGCTTTTGTGACAACAGAATAGCATGGCAGACACGTAGGGACCAGTCTGTCCATTGTTCTCATTGTTTGTCCTCTGTTGAGTCATACTTCAACTTCTGAATTACCCTTGATGACAGTCTGATTTCAATTTCTGAATTACCCTAGGTGACACTCTGAAAACTCTATCTGAACTCTAAATAAGACACTTATCAAACTTTATAAAACTGTTTTCCAGCATCTAAAGAAAGTGAATGGAACAAGACCCACAACTCATGTGAATATGGCCTGAGTTATGCCACTCATAAAAAAGTTTTAGCCTGTGAAGTTATATAACTCATAACTTGAAGAAAATTCAACCTTTGGCCATGAAACTTTACACATTTCCCAACATCTAGGGAATTAATGGCATGAAACTCATAACTCCAACTTGGTTTTTATGTTGTTTATAAAAAGAATTTTTCCACCAATTCTTATTTTACTTCCAAAGACTTTGATGCACTGCTGGTGACATAAGTGTTCCATGGAACAACTTTCTAGTTTTCATATGGATGAACATGTCGTGACCTTCAGCAGCTTATGGTCACCACAGCAATACAAGTGGCATGCTCTCAAAAATAACCAGCTTAATATATCAACAGTCATATCCTGCAAAGAATGGATCAATTTTCTTTTCTTGCACAGCATCTACTGGAAATGTAATCAATCATCTCCCATCCTTTATAAAAGTTTCAGGCAAGACTGTCCTCTATTAATAAAACTAATGACCATTTACCAATATATGTTAGATAAGCCATCTTCTGCTTTGTGAAAAAGAAACCCATTCAAATACCAGTTCTGACACTTTGGTAGCTCTCCAGTTTACTGCCTGGAGGCAAAAGATCATAAGAAATGCCTACTTAACTAAAAGGGTATTACACAAAATACTTTAATCACTTGTAGTGCAGCACTACTGTTGGGAAAGAAATGAAAACAGATGGATATACTGCTCTGAAAATATCAGAAACATCCATATTCATTTGTATGGCAAAATGTGGAATTTTCTTCAAATGAGCCAAATTGAATAGAAAATTAAACCTTTTTATAAGCGGTCTAATGTTAGCAAAATCCAAACTACTGAGATTGGTCTTAAACCAACCAATCCTTTATGCTGAGAGACATGATTTTTGAGTATTTGTATAAAACTTTTCAAGTTTTCATTAAGGTTAATTTGCACAATAAAGTGTACTTCTCAACAACCTACAACAGATGGATGAATGATGGACAAAGCTATCTCTAAGAGCATGACATGCACAGCAGGCAACTAAAAGCAAGCAGGATGGTTCATCCATCATCTACAGTAAGCATTTGGATATCATAGCTTGAAAAAAAAGTCATGATCATCAGATGAAATTATTGAAAATATTCTTGAAATTTACCATGAGATCAATATACAAATGCATTATCTAAAACTGTCCAATCCTAATAGTGCAAGAAGCTAGTAAATACTAAATAAGGATCACTGCCAATGCCAGTATTTCTGCCAACCTACTCAACATGGAGAGACTCTCGGTGGAGAACAAGCCTAGAATATACTCATGAAGGCGTGCATTCTTTCCCTCTCGCTCTTCTCGATACTGCTTCAGATGAATGCCATGGCACAGCTCATATGTCCAGTATGACTCAAGCTGCATGTACAGAAGTAAAGAACAATGGAAAAATAGTCTTTTGCATGTTGAACATGAACACATAAATGTTTCTTTATATTAGTCAAAATGATACAGACAAACACGTCCTAGTTGTGGCTATCTCAGAAAAAATGAAAAGTTAGAAATATGAGAAAAAGAAAGTCGATGACATTAATCTGAATTTCTCAGGTGTTTGTAGACCTAACATACAGAGGTGAAAAGGAAAGAGGGAAGACCAAATGAAAGACAATTACATAGTTTTGCTAAGAACTACAAATATTTAATAGTTGAAGAAGTCAAAATAAGCACACTTTCCTACCTGTATAATTTACAGCTACTAAAAAGTAGGACAAGGCCATCTAAGTTTTGTTCATCAAGGACTGACATTTCTTCCATAAACAAACATAATTCTCAGGTACACATTAATTTTTAAATAATCAAGGACAATGATTCAAGAGTGACTGCTCGAAAAAGCAGTACCAATCTTATGGCAACAATATTTACTAAGTTTGCAGAAACATCTTATTTGCTGCTATTTTCATCAATAACATTAATTGTTTTCATGTTACAAAGAAGTACATACCTGGGCTATAAGCTTTACTTACAGGCTGTTAGCTTAGCAGCCATGGGGTATGTTTATTTCAACCTATCATATGATGATGGACATCTATCATCCACTTTTGTGCCTAAAAAGTAATGAATCTTGAATGATTCCACCTCATTCAACTTAGAAGCAGGAGCAGTAATGTCAAGAAGTGGATGGAGGAGAAATCACTTCTGACAAAATATATATAGGAGAAAGAACTACAGCTTTGAATGAAAAAAAATTTTCTGCTACAAAATTGTAAAGTTGTTCTTACATCCTCCCTGCTTCTATAATCCCTCTCTGTCATACACCATCTAGAGCAAAATGCTGAACTATATACCACACTATCTGATAAACACCTCACCTGACCTAAACATCAACGATGTCACACACATTATCACATTTCCTTTATTAGAACCAGATCATTCATAATTTTTCTACACTGTCTTCCACGCAGAAAAAAAAATATGTACTTATGGAAACTCTTGTCCTGAAAGTATGTGTTTGTAAATCAACATTCCATGTACCCTGTCACTCTAATCCAAGTCTTTTTCTCTTAGATCCCCAGGATTTCAAAATAAACCTCTGAGACAGAGAGGAACTACTAATAATGTACAGGGTTTATGGGAGCCTTACTCACCCGCAAGTTACAAGACTGTTTCTTGAAAAGTGGCATCAGGAGTGTCAGGGCACTGGGTCCTCTGTAAACCTCTGACTCATCCTGTTACAAAAATAAAACACTATATAGAAATATGAGACAACCATCATCTATAATTCCTTCTACAATCTAGTTTCACATAGAAAAGAATATTGTTGTGTTAAGGGTAATACTCTGGATTCAAAATCAATGAAACTCATTCACTTTCAGGGACAGGAGGAAAGGTAAATAATATAGTACATCTCAGAGTGGTCATTGTCATCCTCTATGTCACAGACTAAGCTCAGTATGCAAAGAGCAGGCAACTCTGTTTTGTTCATAGTTTAAACTATGCTATGACATTTGAGTTTGCAATAGCTTACCCTGTGGTGGTCAATCAGGTCCTCGACAAAAGGCGCATAAAATATTGTGCTGGTCTACATTTAATGCTCATGTCTTCAGTAAGGCTACTCATACACCAACAGCCAGTCACTACCAAATTTTAGGCCTCAAATTGGGTACAATATGTTCTCAGCCAGCCATTTAACAAGTTCAGGCCTCAAACTGTACTAAAGAATGTAATGAGCTAGTCACTATTGTATTCTGGCATCATAAGCTACGGCATGTAGTGACTTTGCTTGTGTCATGATAAGGTCTAATACTAAGTTAGAACATATAGAATTTTTATCACAGCATGTAAGGGCTTGGTCATTTCATTATCTTCAGGCTTCTAATTTCTTGCTGGTACAACATTAGCTAGTTACTCAATCATATTCATGGGAATCAACTGCTAGCTGGCTGAACAATCTTAGACCTAAGTGAAATAAGCTTCCCATTTTATGGGAACTAAGTGTCTCTCACCTAGACAGGTTCAAAGCATGTGTTCTCAGGTCCAAGGCATGTCTTCATGGTCCCATGTCACGAAAAGAGAAGTAAAAACATCCATATACCACAACGATTTTGAAAACCTTTCATTACAGGTGACAATTATGTTTTGAAATAAATTACACTCAATAGGATGAAGCTGATGAACGTATCAAAGGATTATTACTCATGCAGATCTATCAATATTAGGTCTGAGTAAGTGAATGAACAGTGTGGCTTTGTTGTCATTCCATAATCACATAAATGGAGATGTAAGAATAGTTAAGTGCATAAACATGAAGAATATCACAAATGTAGAGGGGTGGAAGTAATTGGAAAGTAAGGATGTTGCAATGAAAACTAAATCACTTGAAGATCAACATGACAGCTATAAAAAGCAAGATGGTAATGCCTATAAAATAAGTTTAAGAAGTAACGGGAAGAAGAAAAAGAATTATAAATATCTAGAAAACATTTTGTGAACAGGGAATGGTTCCTAAGACAATAACATTGAAAGGCAGGCAAGTTGATGGTATTCTCACAAGGATCTTGATGTATAAGAATAAAAGCCCATAGAAGTGGGAGAGTTCACTGTAAGGTATAGTCCTGCTTAAACTGATACGCAAGAGTAGAACTTTTTGCATATGCAATACATGAATATCTGGGAGAATACGAGACAAAAAGGTAAATTATATTTACAAAGATCTGAATTAAAAAGTGTACTGGTGCACAATATGAAAAATGAAGATATCAAGAGAAGACTGAGGCATGAGGCAGACAAATGACAGGCTGAAATACTAAAGTATAAACTCAAAGATGGTACAAACACATGGAGAGTGTGGACATAGAGATGATTACAAGTGTTCATGAAAGTGGCAAGGAGGAAAGAGTGGAGAAGCCAACTATGTAGCTGAAGAATAATATGAAGGTCTGTATGTAAACGGGATGTAAAAATCTTTTGGCCAACATAAAAAAAAGGAAAAAGTGGAATATATGGCACATGTAACTGTGGTAGATAGTGGGTAGTGGCATAATAAATTACACTGGACACATGGCATAATAAATTACATAAGACAAACAGCCTGATTAAACCTCTTCTCTCCATCTTTTGATTATTCACCTAAAGTCCAGTATCCCATTCTGTTTTCTGGTAAAAAAATAAAACATGCTTTCACTAGTATTCACAGTCCATCTCCTTTCAAGGGTACTTTTTTGAACTCAAAAATAAAATATTTGCAACTCTTAAGTCAGCTCATCTATAGCACTGTATCAACAGTACCACTAAGTTCCACTTCCTTTTCCTAAATTGTGTATATGAATTATCATAAAGAAACAATTTATATAAATGTTTAATCCATTCTAACAGCCATATCCCCACTCATTGCACTCAAGGTGGCAACTCACCTGCCTATCCACAATCTGACCCTAATTCAATCTCTACATATTCGTAACACCACAAATCACAGTACAAAAGGAACTGGTTCTTCTAAATTACTTACATTCTTCCCACCATAGTTAATAGGAATAAGGCACTGATACTGCTCATTGTTGGAGCTAGTCATCACCAGCTTCTCGTAGTCTGGGGACTCCTACCGAAAAAATATAGTGTTGGTTACTGCATTCAATACTACCTTCAAAATTACAATCACAGCACAGCCACCAAAGTCATATAGACAGATAACAATAGAATAATATACAAAACTAATGTATTCAAGGAATGCACCATCTGAATCATAATGACCTATTGACTCCCCGTAACACACAGATAGTAATAAAAAAAATAATGTATTATGGTGGCTTAAAGTCTACACATTCAATCATTTCCTCAGAGGCAAGAACAGTATAGAATCCTGAATTTGTTTAGGTTATCAGTAAGAAAGCCACTTTCCTTTGTTGAAAAAACTTTTTGATGTAATAAAGAAATCATTAAATAGCTACTTATAATCATACTGGAACCTCCTATATCATTATCATTACAGTAACAGGATCGTAAGGAGAAAGGACAAGGTTTGAAGAAGAAAAATCTGGTCAGATTGAAAATTAGAAGATGGATTTCAATGAATAATTCATAATTACTAACACAAATTCTATATAATTCAATTCTACCTAGAATATAAATTTCAATGTTTGACACTTTATAACCCATGGGATAGTTTCTAAATCTACTCTTATTATCACTGGTACCAACATTTTACTTTTTAGGAGCAACAATAATCATCATGACTAACAATATATTTATCATCAAAGTTATCACCTTGATAGTTATTGGAGGCACCATCCTGTTATCAACAATGAGCAACAACTTGTTAATTATCAAGAGCAACACCTTACAAAATGGGTTTTGAAATCTAAACTTCTAAAATGCAAAAACACCCAAAATGCATTGCCTAATACATTCAGGTTTTCAGCCAACTTGGATCGTGAGTGCTCAGAGTCGGCTACTTTGTCTAACGTGCTGCCTAAGCATACACCACTGTTCTCACAGCCAAAAAGTGTGGTGATAAACCTCTGTGCTTTCCTCAGTCATTTGTGTTATGTTTAATAAATCCTGCTCTAATAATGATATCCAAAAAGCATATGAGGCATAGTGTTCATTAGAATATTGAAATAATTAAGCATAATGCATCACACATTATGCAAAAAGTATAAATATTACAGAAATTACATAAATGTGTGTTGGTTTGTTTTACATTGTTCACAATATGATTGCATTTTGTTATACTGAGGCAATATGAAAAGTTTATAAAGTGTTACTTTGAGAGTGAACCTAATAGGGGCATTTTAATTGTACATCAGTCCTGAAGCTAGATTATCCAGCCTTGATAAGCTACTAATGTACAAATGGTGTAATGTTAGAGAATGTGTACATATTTCTGGGTCACCTTTGTGTGTACGGAAGTTTAAAAAAGGAAGGGTTCTGCATAAATACTACAGAATACAATATATGATATTTCAAAACGTGACCACTGGTGACAATCAGAGGTTTCACCTTGATCATCATTAAGGTTACCAACCAGCTAATCATTATAACCATAATGAAATTATAATAAAATTACTAAATCTGAGAAATTAAAATACAAGTCATTATGCAACAGATTCAGTCAGATACCTCCCAGGCTGTGTACAAAAGCAGTGATGCTGCACACTTAGTTATTTAATCACTCAGCAAAGGCATTTTTATATCAGCATCACTGCCAGTATGTAAATAAGGAAAAGAGTGAAAAAAATATATTCATAAAAATGGAAGCGTTTTTCATTGACAACATCCTCTACATGCTGGGGTAAACCATGGAAAGTTCTGTGGGAGCTATGGTTTTGGTGCATTACATATGTAAAAACAGCAGAACATGTAAAAACAACAGAACCTATGAAAATTTCTCCTATCAGCCAAGACTTTAAATGAGATAACTACTTATGGGGAGGTTATGTGGTAACTTGAAAGGCTACTCGTCACTGTTTTGTTGACATTCATCAGCAGTTGGAGCACTCTCATTAGAATACTGAAAATTAAGATAACTCCCACCTCCTTGGGAGTTTCAGTAAGGTCTTCTTGTGTTCTGCTGATCTTTATGGACTTCACTGGTGGTAAGTCAGGATTTAAATCATGACTTCCCTGATATTCATAACTCTCACCAGTATCACCTTCATATGGGATAATCAAATGTAGCGTTCTGCAATCGTTATTCTACTCTTATCATTATATTCCTGCTGCTGATCACAATTTACCCAGTATTCAAAACTAGATTCAATGTGTTGCTAATCTTATAAATAAACATGTAAATTTTGCCATCAACTGACTTTCTGGTGCTATCAAATGGCACAATAACCACTTATCATTTACTATCACAGGAGTGATAACGACATTGTAGTGTTAATCACGGCCTAAAATCTCAAATGCCTTTTAATAAAATTCTCGAGACTCATGTTATCACCCTTTATGAATAAGACATGACCCATGAGTATATTGGTCCGGCAAAAGCTGGGCCATCATGACAGAGTCGTGCTTAAGAACTATGACGCCGTGCTCTGCGAATGTGCAATTATGCTACAGAAGTTATTATGGTAAGGCCAGATTGTTAACATTTAGTGATAAGAAAAAAAAAAACATTTGAAGCCACTAAAAACATTCGCACTTACCAAGAGATTAGTGTCTGCGCCAGGCCAATTGATTCGGAATAATATGGCGTCATCTAAACCTTTTATCTGATTGGCAGCGAAGATATTGGTGACACCAGCAGCAGAAAGCAGCACCAGCACTAAACTCTTAGTAGCCATGGCTGTGTAGTGTGTTATCGGCGAGCCCGGACCAGCCAGCAGCTGATCATTGTTTACGTCTTCTCACTTGTTGACACGACAGCGTGACGTCACTAGTGGGCGGAGCAGCCTCTCCCACCAAATTCAAATTCAAAGTCTGACATTTTTGAATATCATAAGATCTACTTAATTATCTTGGTAGATTTGAACATATTTACTCAATTCTCTTCAGCCATATTGATATAAGGATATCAGGAATCACATACCTATATGTTGGGATGTTTCATTAATGGATTTTAGGATTCACATTTCTTCATATATATATATATATATATATATATATATATATATATATATATATATATATATATATATATATCGACAAAGCGTACATATAACGGGCGGGAGGGGGTTTGTTAATGTCAGATGTACGCCAAAATGTTATATAATACTTGAACGACACATTTATTAAAACAGGATTAGTTTGCAGTTTCTTAGAAAAATATAGAAACAATGATAAAAGGAAATATGACTAACAAAAAATGAAAATAATATGATACCCTTCAAGTGGTATGTAATACAGTACTGCACACGAGCCAAATGACACACTTGTTGATTTTGACGTCACTTAGAGAGACTTTTTCTAATTATTTACCCTAGGATTAATTTGTTTTAGAGAATCTTGTGTTACCCAGGATCTTTCTAAAAGTTACCGCAGCCTAAGGCTGCTCTACTTCCAGTGGCAGGGAAATGTAGCCTCAGAGTAAGTTTTTGACAATGTCTGTGCTCTTTAATCTGCACCAATGAAATATATTTTTCACATGCAACTAATATAATAGAAAAATGAGAGTAGATATCAAAGTTTCTAAATCTACAATGTAGATATTTTTGAAAAAGATAACAATTAATTTTAGAGAGGGGACAATGTAGTTGGGTAAAAATCCTAAAGTTAACTGTAAATCATAACAGTGTTGGATCCAGGATAGTGAGTGGCGGGCGGGCACAGAAGGCGGGAAAACTTCCTCAGACGAGGCAAACTCAAGGTGAATCTAAGTATGTTATTGTGTTTTTTTTTTAATCTCTTGTGTTACGTCTCGCAGATTATGAAGGAGTGTGATTAGGCCATAGAAGGCCGCTGATGGTGCTGGTCAAATGCTGATAGGAGTTGAAATTGGCCTACCAGGCTCGTAAAACAGTAGTAATGAGTAATAAAATCACAGGGTATGCAAAGCTAACACTTGGGCGGAGTACAAAGTTCTACCAACTACACTTTTATATTACAAGTAAGTAATGAGTATTTTAGAACTGCTGACCATAGACCAAGGCTACAAGAGGAGATTGCTTCTGGTTGCAGTGTTCGGTCGGTTACAGGACACTGTACCGTAAAGTTTCAGCATTACTGAGTGCTTCACCTGGTGATATTATCAATTCATAGGTTAAGAAAGTGAGATATCACAACATTTGTTGAATAAGATTTTGTAATCCTAGATTGTAACTTATAATAATTCCCAGTTTTGAATGTATTCATACACTTACTCATATATGGCTCTTTGCATTACCTTTAATATGATACTGAGACAGACTTTTAGTTACCAGCTTCTGTTGTACTACTTGTGTGTGTATCCAGCATAGCCTCACAGACTCCAAGTGATTTCTCTGTCTATAGTTTGTCCATCCATCTCTTTTCTAGAGGCACATAACTGGTCATAACTGGAAAACATGGAACTGGTTACTCAGGAAACTCAGTACATTTGTATTAAATGAAATACTAGCTACCGTGACTTGCAACTCCCATTTAGATTAGTCCGTTGTTTGGTCCCTTATGAAAGTGTTTAACCTGGAACATAAATCTGGCTCGTAACTTGAGGAAACTTCTGCCTTTGGCCATGGCATTGCTTACAGATGTATTTGTCATTTTCCCAACAACATTTTTCACCCATTTACAATGTTCTAGTCCTTGCATCTAGGATGATTAAAATCTCTTCCTACTTGTGTTGAATGATATCAGACTATATATCAGGTAATCAATTAGAAATCATTTTTCTTCAGTTTGTAAAATATCTCCATTCAGAAAGTGTTATATTAAAAAAGATTTTGGTTTTTGTGAATGGCTGAGCTCACTTTTTAAACAGAAATCAGTAAATTCATTTGGAGATGACTACAGCAATCAAATATTTTTGACTAGAATTTGCCCAAAATATGATGAACTAAGTTTTAACCCTATACAGGTAAGACCATGGATTTCAACAATGTGAATCGAGTATCCCTTGTGGGAAACCCACTCCATGAAGGATTTAGTCACTTGTTGTGTAGAAATAAATTTCAATATATACTGATTTTTCAATCAGTAGGATGTAACATCTTCAATGTCACAACTAAAAACAAGTAAATAAATGAACATAGGCTATATGTGGTGCTGGTGGGGTAAGAAAAGAAAGGAGGGGCACTGTAAGATACTGGCCAAAATTATCTGAAAGTGAATGATGAACTAGAAGTGTTTACTCGGTAATAGTGTTATACTGTGTAACTTCATGGAACTACAGGAACTTGTATTGTCAAATGAGTATACTGAGTTGCTTGTAAGTTGTATTTCTTTGCTTGTTGATAAGGAACATTGTATGTTAATTGACAGTAGATGAATGGAGGTGAAGATCAACTGAGTCTTGTGAATGAACAGAGGAAGAGAGCTGCCAAATCATCAAGTCAGTCTTTCTTAAAAAAGGTAGCCAGACCAGCAAGGCCTTTCATAACAAATTGTGGGACTTTGTTGCAAGTAAGTTTATTTCATGTTGTGAGTGGTAGTCCATTATCTCTTACATCTGCTCTTTCTCAACTAGCTCTCTAGTATTTCAGTATTTTGGTAACTGATTAAGTATTTGAATGAAAATGGGGTTGGTTTGTTGGCTGTAATGTATGAATAAGTGGTATTGTCATCATACTGGTGATCAGACAAATGACCTTTGGTAGCTAGATTATGTTAATTATTTGAAAAGCTGATGTTTTATTCTTTATTGCAAGAACCTTTTCATGTTGCATTCCTAACCCTTAACCCAATAACATTTGCAAATGAAGATCTCTGCCATGTTATCAACATTGGCAGCAAAGATCTTTGCCGTATTATCGTCGTTAGATGAAGAACTTCACACTGAGAATTCTCACCACAGTTTCAAGGAGGGTGGTGTCAAGTATCTTTAGTATGAGGACATGGCAGAGGATAGTGTCAAATGCTTTGTTAATCTTTATTGCTGTTAATACTGTCTGGGAAGGGGGAGAGGATTACAATTGGTCTATTCAAAGTGTTGTAGTTGAGTGATTTGGTCTAAAGCCATATTGTGTTAGTGAGAGTGGGATGTTTTGCTTGATTCTGTTGTGGATCATTTTTTCACAGAGTTTGGATGTTGAAGAAAAAAGAAATGTAGGGCAGTAAGAGGAAGGGAAGCTGAGTTTTATGCAGGGTTTTAGGATTGTTATTATATTGGCAGGTTTGTAGATGACATGGATTTTGCTGTGTAGCAAGAAGGTTCTTGGGGTTGTATATATGACAATGATATATAATTTGTATTTGTGTGTATGTGTATGCATGCATGTACACAATTTTTTTTGTCATAGCATTGTTCATTTCTTTGATGTAAAGCATTGTTTATTACAGATACCAGCAAAAAAGTTACATGGATGTAATGTTCAGATAAAAGAAGGAAATAGATACAAGGTAACATAGGACAAGAATGGGGAGAAGAATCCCAGGTTGGAGTGTAAAGAGAAATTAAATACCAAAGAGAGACAGGCTGTGAGAAATGGTGAAGAAATAAAGAAGATAAAGGAGTTATTAGGAGAGAAGAGAGAATCCTTGCTGTCTATGAATTTTGATAAAGTGTCCTCAAAACAAACAAAGGGTGAGTGTGATGATAGGAGGAAGGATCTAGGTGACATGCAAAAGAAGCAAAGGCCTATGACAGCAGAGGATATTGCAATGATTCTTGAAGAATCTGATGATGACTTGAGCCAAACGATTGTTAGTAGTACAGATGATTCAGAGAATGAAAGAGGGAAAGGACCTGATTCAGAAGCTCTGATTAAAGCAAAGAACAATAAAAAACATAAGAAAAAACAAGAATCCAGCAAGGAGTGTGACTCTGATGATACAGATGATGAGCATCTTGCGAGAAAAAAGAAGTCTAGTAAGGCAACTTCTAAGCTGAAAGAGGACTCTGAGGATAGTGACCCCACACCAGTTAGTGCAAAAAGATGCAAATCAAAACAAAATGGAACAAAGAAAAAAGAATGGGAACATTTTAGTGATTCTGATGATGAACCTCTGGTTAAGAGAAAAGCCAGAACAATTGCTCAAAAAGATTGGGAGAATGTAGAAAGCTCTGATAGCTCTGAAAATGTGTCCCCTGACAGGCCAAGTGCAAAAAGACGCAAATCAAAACAAAATGAAACAAATAAAAAAGAATGGGAACATTTTAGTGATTCTGATGATGAACCTCTGGTTAAGAGAAAAGGCAGAACAATAGATCGAAAAGATTGGGAGAATGTAGAAAGCTCTGATAGCTCTGAAAATGTGTCTCCTGACAGGCCAAAAGGAAAAAGACCTAAAACAAGTGAAAAGAAAGAGCAGAGAATCACAGAGGGAAAAGAAAGAAGGGCAGAAGTTGCGAGAAGTGAAAAAGTTTCCAGCTCCTATAGTGAGGATTCAGCTGAGGACAATAAACTGGAGAATAAACCTGTTAAGCCTAGTATCAGAGCGGATAATGATGGCACAGGGAAGAAAAAAAATGCTATTGCTAACATGGAAGAGCATTCCGACAACTCTGATACTGAAAGTGAAAATTCAGAGGTGCAAAACGGAAGACATCGACCCCAGAGGAAGGATGAATCAAGCAGTAGTGATGATTCAAGTTCTACAGCTTTGATGGGAAAAAAAGGGAAGTTTAGAGTATCTCCTAAGGAGAAAGACAATGGTTCTTTTCACTCTCACCCTAGAGCCTTGACCAAAAAAAAGTTAAAAGGGAAGGGAATTAGAGAAAAATCAAGAAATTCAGATAGTTCTGAAGATGAAGGTAGTGTTAAAGGAAAAAGAAATAATTCTGAGCAGGATTTTAAAAAAGATGAATTGGAAAAATCTTGCTCTGATTCTGAAGCACTGGCAGCAGAATTAGAAAAATCTTTTGGTTCTGATTCTGAAGCACTGGCAGCAGAACCAAAACATGGGAGAATTAAGAGGCCTAGAAAGTCCTGTAATTCAAGTGAGTCAGATGATGAGCTTGTTTCAGGAAAAAGGATGAAGAATACTCTTTCAAAAGCAAGTACAAGAAACACCACTTCAGAAGAAAGTGGTGATGTTCCATCAAAAAGCAAAAAGTTTGAAAAAGTAGGGAATAAAAGGAAGTCACAAAAAGATGAAGATGATTCTGATTGTAAGTCAAAGGGCAAAGGAGCAGTTAAAAATGGCAAAGACAGTCGATCAGAAAGCTTCAGTAGTTCAGACATAGAGACTTTGGTGAAGGTAAAGTCATCAAATACTCACAAGGAAAACCTTAAAGGTAAGGATAAATGGAAGAACTCTAGTGATTCTGATTCTGACCAAGAGGAAGATCAGAAGACTAAATTGCCTGTCAAGAAGGAAACAAAGAAATCGAACAAGGACTCTTCTTCCTCAGATTCTTCACCAA
The DNA here is from genome assembly GCF_036320965.1 of Panulirus ornatus. Classification (NCBI taxonomy): domain Eukaryota; kingdom Metazoa; phylum Arthropoda; class Malacostraca; order Decapoda; family Palinuridae; genus Panulirus; species Panulirus ornatus. The sequence continues at coordinate 3,125,472 of NC_092254.1, read as the reverse complement.
ATTCAGATGGTGAAGAGGAACCTCATAAGAAAATTGGAAAACTACAGAAAGAAAAAATGACAAATAAATCTCACTCTGTTCAAAGAAATGTGAAGAAGAGTAAAATACAGGTTAGGATATTTTTTGTTTGGCATTCATATTCTAAGTTTAGTAGCCTAATTCCTTTGGCTTTTTTTTTTTTTTTTTTTTTTTTTTAAGAGCAACAGGTGAGCTGTTTCCACCCTTCCCAGGGGAAAGGTATGACAAATTGATATTAAATGATTCTCTGTGGGCATGTTATTTTGCTGGCAATTATGAACAAAATTAGTGTGTTGATAGGAATATCATTGTACTTAATCCATCTATGATGTTGGATGGTAGCAGTAATTATTGCTTTTGACTTTTCACTTTGAAAGTTATAAGAACTCTACAGAATAGGGAAAATGTGGGATAAATGATTGATGGTAGTAGTTGGTAGGCAGCCAGTGACCAGGAAGGTAAATGTATAACCAGTACTACCCACCTCGGTATCAGGAGGGTTTGTGATGTCTGCTTAATGAACCAGCATTTCATTAATTTCTGTCAAAGTATATTAACTTTAAAAGTAATGTATATATCTCAAGTTTAAGAATCTGATTGATACCCATGGAAGTTTTTGTTGGGATTACTTATCTATCTCATCAGCTGAAAGGAATTTGCTGAGAATTTTTTTGTACTAAGGGTCAGTTCAAATTAAAAACTAGGAAGTAGTGGATAAATCAGTTGCCTTACAGCTCTAGGGATACAAAATGCTAAGGAGTTGCTCTTGTGGTTTCAATACCTCTAAACCTACAGGTAAAGTCCTTGGCTGTAAGAGAAGTTGATTGAATTCTAAGCATCATGTTAAAATTGTTGATGTCTCAGTTTTCATGGAGATAGATCACTATTCTGCATGAGCACTGATCCTATAAGGAATAAAAGCTTGTGGTATGGGCATCAGTATGACAAGCAATTATGTAAAATTCTTACTCTATATATATCTATCTATCTCTTGTCTCTGACACCCATTCCCTTAGGGAACTCCCATGAAAGGGGTAGCAATGGCAAAAGAGTCTCCACATATCCATGTCCTTATATGCTTCCCTTGCATACACCATTTCACACATTCCTTCACTATTTCTCTCCCTCCAGTACTCTTCCACTCAATTTTCCCATCTCAGATGGTCTTCCTTTCACACCAACCCACTGATCATATTTTCATACACTTTGTTAGTAAACTCACTGTTGTGCATTCTTAAAGCACCTTAAAGACAGAGTTGCCCATGCTACCATGACTGATAACTTTGGATTAATGGCATAGGTTAAAGTCATACTTCAGGTACACTGAATTTTTTTGTAGGTGTTGAAACAGTCTTCTGGTACTTAGAGGTTTCCATACTTTTTGCTAAGTCCATCCACCCTCTCCCCACTTTGGACGCTCCAGTCACAGACAAAAGTCTACATCAAGGCTGGGCTTTAATTGAAATAGAGAGGTTTATGAAAGGGAAAACGAAGAGATGAGGGAAAATATTTTGAAGGGAAAATCTGTCTTTTAAAATGTGTCATGTCTTAGTAATTTGGAAAGTCATGAAAGGGTAAAGGTTCCAAAGCTTTGAGGTGTAGGGAAAGAATTATTTAGCAAAATGGCCCACCCTTAAGATTTGAGATGTAAGGAAAGAAACATTTAGCAAAATGGCCCACCCTTGAGATTTGGGATGGGAAAGAAACATTCAGCAAAATGGTCCACCCTTGAGATCCCTTAAAATGCCATTTATTTATTGTCATGACTACAGTTAGTTGATCATGCCCTCACAAAGGAAGCTTGAGTGTATGGGAGGAAGACAGCCCTTGAAACAGTGCAAGGTATCTGTTTACTGCAATAGCAGGCAATTAAATTACTTTGAGTGTTTGGAATTCACCAACTTTAAGTATAATTTGAGTGATCAGAATTCACCAACTTAAGTATTCCAACTCCTTTGCTTAATAAATCCAGAAGCTGTTTCAGTCATATTTGAAATTATTAAAAATATTCAAAACTGATAATTCGTCATTGGTTAAGCTGAGTCATTTCAATAATTTTTGGCTCAAATTCAACAAATAATGAAAAATGTCATCACATACCTTCCTCTGCTCATTTGGAGTTCATTCAGTCTTGTATCATTGGATAGGTAGACAAACATCAACCTTGTGCTCTCAGATTTTTTTCACTCTGTGGTTCCAAACTTCTCTGTTCCATTTTTATAGTTTTTTCATTATAGTAACAAAGAAACAGTCTTATGCAATGAGAATTGTCTTGAACTAAAATATGTGAAAAAAATCCATCTGTCTATATCCCTCTGATGCCCATTTCATTCAGGAACTCACTTTATGGGGTGGCCATAGGAAAAGTCTTCGTAACTGAACTTCAGGGGATGAAAAAAAGCATTAAAAATACATGGTATTCGTATTATAATTCAACTTCATGTTTGGGAAGGTTAAATATTTTCACTGACGTACGGTAATTTTACACCTTATTATGCATGATTTTTACACCTGGTAATGTAGTGTCATATATATAACTGAAATGTTTTCAAATGTTTGCTTTTGCTTCATCTCTCATTTTTATGATTTTTTCAAGAGTCATGGTGATGACCATCTAGCACGCCTCAAGAAGTACATACGTTTGTCAGGGATCAATATCAGAAACTATGATGTTCTGCTGGAGGGCTGTCGAAGTGTCAAGAGCAAGAAAGAAAAACTTCTTCAGGTTATGCATGACCATGGACTTAAGGGTAATATTAAATGAATGAACTATTGCAGATGCCTCATGTTTATCACCTGCATAGCATGGCACACATTTAAGGATTTTCTCGGTTGTTGTCTTTGTCCATCCATACATCTATCTGTTATTTGCCCTTTGTTGGGAATGATGCACTAGTTAAGTGAAAGTGCTGTTGACCATACCAAACCCATCAGGGTAAGGTTGAACACATCAAACTGTAAATTGCACACAATTCTTACTCCTCACTGAAAGAACCAAGGGGCATAATACTGTAAGTCTAGTTTGGATTTTGTGGGATTTATGCCCTTTATAGAAAGGTTTAACATAGAACTTAACCTGCCCCTAACTCAAAAATTTGACCTAAGGGTCAGGTCAAATGTATCAGACAATGTACATTATATACATAACCCATAACTTGATTTAGATTCTGCCTAAATTCTGCCCAACATATAAATGTTTAACCTAGTACTTGTCTCATAACTTTGAGAAATTCCACGTTTGACCACGAAATTCAAAAACGTTTTCAATATTTTGATCTGTTGCAGACATTAGCTACATTTGATTTTTCACTCAGTAACTACTGTACTGCAAGCAAAATAAGTGTTACATAGACAACCCTTCTATATTTTTTTTTACATAATGATTTATGCTGAAGGCAAGGTAATTTTAAACTTATAGGGCCATTCTCATTACTCTCTCTTTTATTTAAATTTTTTGTGGTTTGTTCTTTTTATCATATTAATTCTCACCTTATTTTGATTGAGGAATTTCAAATCTCCCTCTGTCCTCTCTCTTATCATGAGTAAGTTTGTGGCTGCAACCCATCTACTTTTAGATGACCTGCCATTTCGTTGTCTGCCTTTGCATCTTCTCTGGCAGATCTTTCCACGAGTGGGGTGACTACATTTGTTATAAGTTATCTAATCAACACCTCATTTTTTTTTTTTTTTTTTTTTTAACATGAAAGTACTTTGGGGTATATGTAATATGTACAGTGCATTATGGAATTTTCAGGTAAACCAACTCAAGAGAAATGTAAGAAGCTGAAAAAAAGGAATGATCAGATAAAGGAGTTGGAAGATTTAGACATGAGCAATATCATTTCACACACTGGTAAGTGATGGACCAAAAGTCATTAGTCTTTTAAAAGTTTTAGTTGCATTGTAGTACTTAACCTAATCCATAAGTACAGTATGTAGCATTTGGCAAGCTAGCCACAACCATTACCTAGGACCACACGTCACATAAAGTTGGGATGCTGTGTATATCTTTGTGGGCTAAATACATATAGTACAGTTGAGTACCTTACGTACCTGTGATGAGATTTAGCCATAGTGGCAGGCATAGTCCTTAGCACTCACCAAATGTCTTGCTTGTAGAATGACATTGTTCCTTTCTGCTGCCAAACACATTCCATAATTGTCAATATAAGGTTCATTAGGAATCAAACTTAGTCATGCATCTAATCTTATTTGAAATGTTTCTTTGGTCATATTATTATTAGATATCTCATTGCCTATATCTTCTCTCTTTTTGCTGCTGAAAACCAACTTGTTATGGTTGATTAGCATTGGCAAACTCTTCTGGGGTCATTATCAGAATAATTTCCCACTTTGAATGGTCCAGTCTCTGATCCCTTTGTTCTTTGCTTTATTAATATATGCAAATAGAACTTTTGTATTTAATTCCATGCTTTGAATGCCTTTCCCTCATTTGTTGTGTTCCTTTGTATGCTATTCCATTATTTTCATCCGTATTTCTTGTTTTTTCTTATAGTTCTTATATTTTATCTCTGCCTAATGCATACCTCAGCTTTTTCTTCCATTCTCTTCCTCTTGTTTATCCACTTCAGCTTACCTTTTTAAATGGTATTTTTCAAAGTAATTACTATTTTATTTTCATAGGTCGTGGGCAACGGAAAACTTTCAGCCTTTATGCCTCCCAGACTGTGTCACATCCAAAAAATGACTTCCTCTCCCCAGTTAAACCTTCGAAAGCAAGACTTATCGTGGATTCTGATTCTGAGTGATTCTGACAAAAATTTTGACATTTTCAATATTAATTTTTAGCAAAAAGGAATTGATCATGTATAGTTGTGTTCATCCCTTTAAATAGAAGTTTTCTATAATACACTGAAGTATATTTATCCTAGTGTTTCCCAGACTAGGGTGTGTGAGGTGGATGAGGGGGGAAGCCATGTGTCAAAAATATTGTTTTTAAGATCTTAACAAGGAAACTAAGTTTTTCAATCAAGAAGAATCTGTCTTTGATTAAACTTGCTACACGTCCTTGCAAAATAAAAAATATAGCAGCAACCCTTATTCACTCTAACTATCACATCTCTCCACATGCACCCATCAATCTCCCCTCATCCTTACAATTGTTGAGATTTATCTCATGGTTCTTAATGTTTAGTATTAATTTGTTCTATGAATTATTTTATTTATGGATTTCACTTGTAGCTATGGCGTGATGTGCAATACCCAGTTGCAGCCCCATGAGAAAGTTTATGGTTTCTTAATGCTCCTTGTAGTTAAGTGTGTGACTGTACAGTGTGGTGTGTGACTGCAGTGTGGAGTATGACAATGGTATTGTGTATGATTTTGTAGTATGTTGTGTGACTGTGGTATGGTGCATGACTGTGCTGTGGTGTATGAGTATAGTATGATGTATGGCTGTGAGGTATGGTCTTACTGTGTTGTTATTTTGTAGAAATATCTTTCACATAGAACTGGACTTGTGTTGAAGATTATGACAAGTTTGGTTTCACTGTTAATAAGAAACATGGGATTAACCTCCATCAGCACATAGTATGCCTTGCAGTTCTCATCAATGATGCCCTGAGACCTGGTCATTTTGACCGACATTTGAATGCAAACCAAAAGCAAGCCAAAGGAACTTTTCACTGCCAGACTTCAAGAGTTGAAATGTATGCAGCTGGACGTCACCAGAGCTTATCATCAGACATCAAATTGGTAGATGATTTTTATGAGCTGCCACTACTTATTGCCAAAACAATTAAGGCTTCCTCTTTAAAAGAGACTTGTAAAACCATGCTTAAGTGCTACAAATATTGTGCTTGATGTGAAAAACCAGAAAAAGTTATATAAGATTTCACTCTCTAATAACAGTGAAACTGCATTGATGATCTTGCACATGACAAAAAAGTTTTGGAAAAATTAAAGCATCCCGCTTTTTTGTAATACAGTGCAACAAAACCACTGATGTTTTTGGATAAAGGAACAGTAAAAGAAGGAATGCTTTTTCTTGAAAGCACTGGGGAGAGATGCTGTGACATACACAATGCCGGGATTGTCTGACATTCACTATTGTATGAACACAGCTGTTAGCAATGGCAGACGTATGAGCAAGCATAATGAACTACATAATTTGTTTTATAGAGCTCTTATTAAAAATAATATGAATAACTTTCAGAACTACAGTATCTTTTTATATACCTTTTATTACAAAACTAAATCTTTTATTGTTTACATCTACCATATAATTCACATTAAATTCCTTTGGTGTGAAGAAAAAACAAAAGCCAGTTACATATTAGCTTGTAAATAATTTTCTAATTATCTTGTAAATGCATAGTAAACTTAGCTAAGGGATAATAAAGTAAATTTTTTTAAAGCTAATATAAAATTTGAGTTTTTGGCACCAGGAATTTATAAAATGTGACAAAAGGCAGAAAAATAATGGTTTAATACTAAGTAGCACCAGACATAAAAAAAAAAGCAATCATATTTATTCCAGTGTTATTCTCTGTTACCATGGCCTGGTAGTCCTACTGCAGTAACTGTAGATGTTCCTGTTGGCTGGACTGGGAGTTGATGATTGGTGGTGATGAGAAAGTTGGCACTCAGAAGCAGAGGATACTTTACTTCTGGGTCCAGCAGCATGACTCGTATCTGGTGAGCAAAAGTGCTTTTAATCAGGTTGTAGTTACGAGCAACACCATGCTAATTATTCAATGTCAAACATTCGAGAAGTATTACCAGTATGGACAAAGGTATGGCAAGGAAACAAGTATGAGAATATGTGAAAATTTGCCTTAAAAGCAGTTTAGGGGAGATTTTGCTTACAACATCCTGCTTTGAAATGGGAATAACTTTGCAATCCAAACAAAACTGCTGAGTGCACTTCTGTATGATTTTTCACTGAAACATATCTATTAATTATTTGTTCCTCCACCATATTTTCTTCCTTTGTATCAACTCCCATTAGTTATAAGCAATCAGTTAAATATATAATACGCATGATATTCAGAGGGTGATATGCTGTCAACTGACTAGAATCAGAGTATGTAAAGCATCTGTGGTACACCATGGAAAGGTGTGTGGGGCTTGGTTGTGGATGGGGAACTGTGGTTTTGGTGCATTATAAATGACAGCTAGAGAATGGATGTGAGCAGATGAGCCTTTCTTTGTTTGTTCTTGGTGCTACCTCATTAATGCACAAGGTAGCAGCAAGAATACAAACAAATAAAGGCCACTGACCTTCACTGGGAACCAATCACTCTCCTCTCTTCCTACTCGTACACATGCCTTACACCCTTAATAAAAACTTTTCTGCTTCTAACAGCTTACCTGCCACATCATATAATCTTAAGACCTTCCACAGAGCATCTCTTGTCAACCCTTTCATATGCCTTCTCCAGATCCATAAATGCCATATACAAATCCATCTGTTTTTCTCACATACTTCAAAGCAAACACATGATCCATACATCCTTTACCACTTCTAAAACCACACTGCTCCTCCCCAGTCTGATGCTCTGTACATGCCTTCACCCTCTCTATCAATATCCTCCCATACAATCTTCAAAGTATACTCAATAAACCTATGCCTCTGTAATTTGAACACTTATCTTTATCCCTTTGCTTATGTACAGTAGCACTATATATGCATTCCACCAATCCTCAGGCACTTCACCATGATCCATACATACAATGAATATCCTTACCAACCAATAAATAACACAGTGATCCCCATTCCTAATAAATTCAAGTGCATTACCATCCAAACCCACCGCCTTGCTGGATTTCATCTTCCGCTAGCCTTTCATCACCTCTTCCCTCTTCACCCAACCTCTCCCTGACTCTCTCACTTCGCTCAACACCCCGACCAAAACTCCCTACATCTTAATTGCTGATCCCAACATTAGCAAGGTAGCACCAGGAACAGACAAAGAGAGGCCACATCCATTCTCTACCTGTCATGACTAATGCACCAAAACCACAGCTCCCTAGCCACAACAAGGCCCAACAAAACTTTAATTGGTTTACCCTAGACACTTCACAAGATGCAGATCCAAGTGAGAGGAGCAGAAATGAGGGATGTGGAAGAATGCAGTGTTGAGTCATTTGTGTATGACTGCACTTGGATACTTGTGGAAGAGAGTAAATCATTGATAAAATGGAGAAAAAATGTAGGAAACAGGACAGAACCTTGAGTGACACCAATGCTGATGGAGGGGGGAGCCAAAAAAAAAGAGGTGCTTAGAGATGAGACCCCAATACCACACCCTGTCAAAAGCTTTGAATATGTCAAGGGCAGCTACATAAGACTCGCCATAATCTTTCATATACAAAATGCTTATTGTCCTTGCTTACTTTTTTTTTAAAAACATGATTATATTGAAAACTCTACCACATGACTTCACATCGTCAGAACTATTTTTTTTCATTTAATGGGAAAGAGCAACCAATGTTACATACAATGCTGTTGGCTTCTTAAAAACAATAATGAATCAGTTGCTGCAAAATCTAACCAAAGAAAAAGTCCAGCAAGGCTCTTCCGTACCACAAAGTCACAACTAATCCTATTTGTGGGAAGGGATAATCTTATCAGTAAGTTAGTGCACAAATGTGGTAACTTGTAACTTTACTATTTTCATATATCAAAGTTCACACACACTCTTAACCACATCTCTTTAAATACAGCACCATACAAAATCTCATATTCAAGTTTACAATATAAAAAAGGGATTTGAGTATATATCATGTAAAAATTACATAACTACCATAGTGTATGCTTAAAACAAGATATTTGTGAGTTCATACTAACAACTTCATTAGTTTTATCAATTTCATTTCTCACAAATCCATTTTACTGAAACTTGTCTGTCTTCAGTAACATTACTCAGTCCTGTATACTCAACAGTTCTCTTTCTGTAAATTTCTTACCTCTTCATTTTTGGCCAAAGACACGGACTGCACTCCAGTTGTTTTGGTATAAACAACCTGATTCTGCTCATCCAGCGAGGCTACAGTAACTCTGCAATGACATCCACTGAAGTAAACTAGATGTGTATTGTCATTTGTTTTATACAAATAATTTATCTATCTATATCTCTGATGCCTATTCTACTGCTCCTACCATTTTCCCAAAAGGTAGGATTAGTGCATAAAGCTCACTGCTGGAAAATCTAGTTATGAAGAAGAGCTGCGTGAGTTAAGTGTTGTCAAGTGTTACATATGACAAGGAGAGATTGTATGTTTGTAGACAGAATGCCAGTAGTGTACATGTTAAAAGGCAGAAAAAAACAGCTACCTGGGTTAGAGGAGTGCAACTTGACAACCACTACAGTGCTGGCTTACTAAGCAATGTTACTAACTCTCCCGATACCCAGATGGGTAGTTTTGGTAATATACTTCCCTGGTCATTGGCTGCCCACCCAATATTACCTACTTTATACAAATAATGTAACTTTTTAGCACAAAGAAAGAGTAGGGGAGCAGGCAGGGAGGTTGTATTTATCTGTGAAGGTTACTGAAACCCTAACAGTGTTGTACAGATGTGAGCCCATGGTCCTAAGTTTAAAAGAATAAGAGAGTGGACATGTTGGAAATAAAATGCCTAAGGGCAATATGTGTGGTGAGTATTAATTGTTTAAGGAGTGACACTGTAAGAATGAGGTTTGGTAGTAAGAAGACTGACTATGAGAGCTGACACGGGTGTGCTGAAATACTTCTATGAAGAGGGTGCATAAGAAAATCTGACCAATGAGCCAAAAGTGGAGGAAGCAAAAGGGAGAGGGAAATAGATGGAAGGATAGAGTGCAAGATGTTATGAGGTACTGAGGCCTGAGGGTGAGAGTCATTCAAGAGACAGAATCAACTAGAGCAGCAGGGTACTGTATTCATGGAGTGACATGCTGTCAGTGGGCTGAGCCTATGCATATGAAAATCTTAAGGGAACAGGAGAATGATTCATGGCACCTGGCAGTGGATGGTGGGCCCTGGTTTCAGTGCATTGTACATGACAACCAGAGAGTAAATGTAATCTAGTGAGACTTGTTCATCTGTTCTTAATGGTACCTCACTAAGGCAGTAAATGGCACAAATGAACAGCTTCATTTTTCAAACATCCACTTTCAAACTGTAATGCATAATGTACTAAAACTAGACCTTACAATCCACATCAAAGCCTCTCAGACTATTCCATGTTTTACCTTAACTGCTCCATATGCTGACTGAGCCCACTGCATCCTACTTACCACGTCAACCCTGTTCATTTTATCCCTGGCATGTGTCTCGTCCTCATAGTGTTAAGATCCTGATGCCCCACAGCCTCCTTTACTCCATCCTTCCTTCCATCTCCTTTTTGGTCTACCCCACACCCTTCCTCTCTCCACTACTGATATACTGATCCTCTAGTCTTCTTTGTTCATCCACTCAATATGTCTGAGCCATTTCATTTCAGCACCTGCACCCGTGGTTAGCTCTCAATGAGATTGCACCTACTGGCAAACCATTCCATTGCAGATTTGACTGCTGCTGTTGCCATCTCTCATAATAATATGTGCTGTATTATGATTACAGGACATGCCTCAGGTGAAGCAAAGAACACACCAAATACCTATTAAGAGCCCTCTTTATAAAAGCCTATCCAAGCTTAAAATCTTCGTCAATGACATTCAGCATATATGTTAAAAGAATCATTAATAATATCTTTTAAGTGAGGTATGGACCCTGACACCGAAAAACTATGTAAATCTGGTACAATAGCAACAAATGAATTAAAGGTCTGAACCGTCTATCTAAAGTTGGGAAATGTGTGTTACTTCTTTTAACATACTGCATCCTTCATATCCTCAGTGAGTCGCTTTATGCAATTATTATATTACAATGATTTTTCAGCTGTTGAAATCCCTCAAATCCTTGTCACTACTGACTATCAACGATGAACCATCTGCTCCTGAAAGATCATGAAAATAATAACATCCATAAAAAATAAAGACGCTCTTTCCTGGGTTATCTTCAGTTGTATTAATAAAGATGACATGACACAATATGAATATATTCAAAATTCTTACCTGTACATGATGTTTCTACGGGTAGGTTGAGCAATCGTAGCAATATTTTCTGTTCTGTGGTTACGTTTCAATCTGAGGGAGGCTCCATCATGAGTCATCACCAAGTCTAGGCCAAAGTTATATCCAGTCCATCTCCAAATGTGCTGGCCAGAGTTGGCTAACACTCGTCCACATCGTGTGCAGGACTTGTCAAATTCTTCTTCAGATATTTCACTTGGTCTGTAAATTAACATGTACTCCTCTGAGTGTACACATTAATACAGGAAACTAATGATTTAAGAATTCTGAATTGGTAATTCTGATAAAAAAAAATTGTTCATACATATTTGCCATTTCCTGCGTAAACAAAGTAGCGCTAAGAACAAAGGACTGAGCCTTAGAAGGGATATCCACACTTGGCCTCCTTCTCTGTTCCTTTTGGAAAATGAAAAACTTGAGGGGAGATCTCCAGCCCCCCACTCCCTCCCCTTTTAGTTGCCTTTTATGACATGCAGGGAATACGTGGGGAGTATTCTTTCTCCCCAATCCCTAGGGTTAATATATAGCTCCCTTTCCACATCTAGGCCTCACAAAACTTTCTATGGTTTACCCCAGGCGCTTCACATGCCCTGATTCAATCCATTGACAGCATGTCGATCCCGATATACCACATCGTTCCAATCCACTCTATTCCTTGCACGCCTTTCACCTTCCTGTATGTTCAGGCCCCAATCGCTCAAAATCTTTTTCACTCCATCCTTCCACCTCCAATTTGGTCTCTAACTTCTCCTCATTCCCTCACTCATTCTCTCCATGTGACCAAACCATTTCAATACACTCTCTTCTGCTCTCAAGAACAAATGGCGAAGCCTCAGGGAGAAAAATCCTCTCTTGGCCTGCATCTCTCTTCATTCTTTTGGAAAAGTAAAACAGGAGAGAACTTCCAGCCCCCTGCTCTCACCCTTTTAGTCACCTATGACAGGCAGGGAATACATGGAAAGTATTCTATCTCCCCTATGAACCAGGGCATGTGAAATGTCCAGGGAAGACCATGGAAAGGTCTCTGGGGTCTGGACGTGGATAGGGAGCTGAAGAATAATGAAAGTGAGTGGATGTAGCCTTTGTCTGTTTCCTGGCACTACCTCACTTGACGAAGGGGGTGGTGATGCTGTTTCCTGTGGGGCAGGATGGTGCCAGAAATGGATGAAGGTGAGCAAGTATGAATATGTACATATGTATATGTATGTATATATATCACATAATGCCCTCCAACAGCAAGGATTCAAACCTGACCTTTTGTGTGGTGACTGGAAACGCTAACTGCTTGGCTATGATTGTCCCTAATACGGATATGACTTCGATTACAAGTAACTGAATACCCTTTGTCTAACATCATTGAGCAACAGAGTCTAGACTAGTCAAATCCCATCAGGAACACATTACCAGTAGTAAGCAATTTTACAGTACTTACTGTCACATGTGGAGCTATATGAACAAAAATATAGCATATATGAATGTGCACTTTTCATAGAACTCATAATGCCCTCCAACAGCAAGGATTTGAACCCGGACCTTTGTGCCTGTTGGATTATTTCAGTGTGTGTGTGTGTTTTGTTAGTTTTATATTTGATGAGGATGAGGGATCTGAGAGTAAAGGTCACTGAAGAGTGAGGCAGGGGTAAACTTGTTTTTATCTGAGGGTTGGTAGTTAAATACATTGTGGTTTGGGTGTGAAAGGTTTAGTACTGCTGCATACAAATGACTGCCAAATACACTGGGATAGGAATGTACCAGGAGGAGTTTGTTTACTGTGAAGGTATTCAGCAGTGAAACATCTAGGACAAACAAACAACACTTATTTGCACACATCCACTCCCTAATTATGATGTATTATGAAAGCATATACCTTAGCTCAGCCCCCAAAATGTACATTGCTAACCTTGACACATTATCAGTTCAAGTACTTCTATCCAATACAAACCTCTCCCTGGATGTCAGGCCCTGACACCCCAAAACCTTTCACTCCAATCTTCTATCTTCTTGGTCTCTTCCTTCCTCTACTTTTGACACAGCTCTTCATTCAATCATTTTCCACTCATCCTCTCCATACATTCAAACCATAGCACATCCTGTTCAGCTTCATCCATCAAACTGCTGTATTAAGAATGCATAAGAAACTAAGTCTTTTTATCATTCAACTTACCCTCTGTCTTTGCCTTGATCGATTCTCAGCATGTTGTACCACTGGTGCATACTGGCTGGAGTCAACCAAGAAGGAGGCAAAATGCGGTCTGAATAAAGCATTTCAACATCCAAATGGTGGTAAATGAGGTATATGAGTCGGAGTGCTGAAAAGACTAGAGAGAATTCCTTCCCCTCTTCTTCAAGGAAATATCCAGGTTCTGTGAATTATAAAACAAAATATTATGTTTTTTCTTGACGTGGACCTAGATTTCCTAGCCCTTGTTACCTATCCATAAGCTACCTTAAGATAGGCAGGAAGCTGTCGAAAGAGGAACTTTGCTCTACACCTCCCCTCTTCTCCACTAATAAAATACCTCTCCCAATTATGCACACCACAATGCACTTTTGAAAAAAAACAATATGCTAATAGACTTAGAAAAAAAGCTTGCTACACAGCTATTTCCCATATCTCTTAAATCATGTGTTCTATTTACAATCCTTTTTCTATATTTGGATTCCCTTGCTTATTAACTAAGAATATTTCATCTTTTTTATATCATTTATGTCTCATATTGCAAGTAGAAGATGCCAGACTCATTAGATTAAAAACTGAAATATGATACGTAACGAGGATATGCTGATAAAGGGAAGTCGGAGTCCAAACCTTCCAAAAAAGAAAGTGAAAATCATTACCCACTACAAGCAAAACACCAAACTTTTCAAACAAATTCCTTGGAAAACAGAAAGCCAGAAGTATCCTCATCCCATTTGGTGTGTGACAAAATCTAACATGACCTCTACAGTGTTCATAAATTAGTTGTGTTCATTGAATATGATTAAACCAATTCAACAAAACATTCATCAGTTCCTCCCTGCAGCCATGACAGCACTTACCTACAAGATGTCTCCAGCATTAATGGCCAACCTGTATTCAGGCAGGATATTTCTGTTAGTGAGGTAATAACAGGAAAAAGTGAAAAAGATCTCATTCCCTCACATCCTATCCACAACATAGCCCTACAGACCTTTCCATGGTTCTCCACAGATGCTTCACATGCCCTGGTTCAGTCCATTGACAGCATGGTGGTCCCTGTATACCACATTGTTCCAATTCACTCCATTCCATTCATGCCTTTCACCCTTCTACATGTTCAGAAAGGTGAATATGACTCTTGTGTCAAGTAAGTGACAGTATCCAATGGTCCACAAAGGGCTATGATGAAAGGGAAGAAGTTTAATGCAAAGCAAGAAAGAAGTTTACATAATGCAGCACCTTTCCAACACTTCTGCAACAACATGAATTTTCAGGTTTCCAGTGTGCAGAAAGGTTAAGAAAATGAGAACAGTAATGGCTGATAACATATGCAGTTGAATAAGAATGAGCAGAGTGCATAAAGCTGAGAATGTACATATCAGAAAGACAGTCTGAAAACCTGTAAGGCACAAGGATCAGTTTCTTGAGATGTAATGTGTAAATAAAATTAGTTGGTAAAGAAAGTTTATGACAGTAAGCAAGATAAAAGAAGACCAAGAAAGAGACAGATCATATGAGTGAAATGAATACAGCAAGGGTATTTCAGATACTTATGTCAAAGAACGACTTTTGATCAAGTACATTTGTGTGTCAGGTTTGGAATGTAAATGTAAAGATTAGTCTTACATGATTAGTACTTATAGTGCACACTGAATTAGCTATATATACTTAATTACAACAAACCTGATCGGTTCCTGAAGTACTTGTGGGCATCAAGGAATGCTGCCTCATGTGAGCCCTCCCATGAATGGTTAAGTCGCAGGAACACCCAAGCCTTAGGGAAAACAACTTATTTTTAGAATGTATCATCTATGAGTTTCTAAAAAAATTCTTGAATTCAGAGCTTAAAGTAGAAAAAAAAACCAAAAAGCTAAGAAAATCTTCCCATATCAAACAAGTCCCTAAGTTTTCATCAAACTTTTGTATGATGCACTAAGTGAGAGTCATTCAATAATTTGAGAAAACCTGAGGCAGAAAAGAAAATATAAAAGGTGGTAAAGAATACAGTGGATTAAGAAGAGAATAAAGCGAAAACACAGAAAGCAAGTACTGGAAATGATTTGAAGCAGAACTGAAATATACAAAGAAAATGTGCTATGACATTATTTACCCAAAGTGGATAATTGCTTAAATATCACCCGGAACTTCAATGAATTGGACAGTGTGGATCCAAATCCTTTGTGAGGAAAATGCACAGATAACACACATCAATTTAACCATTTGACCTTTGAAAACTTATCTATTTTCCCCCAGGTGGAAAAAAAAAATTTCCAAAAATCCTCCTTATTCGCTAATATGGGCACACCATGTTTTGATTTGACGAAGTCACAAAAACCTTTTTGTGCATTTGGTAATATGTTATTTTTCCTTAGCCTAACATCAAAGCCTCTTACAACTGCCAGTCCTCCACAGGCCAGTACACAAATGAGTGTTCTATCACTATGGGCAAATGAGATTCAGTGAACTGAGGAGGAACATAAACTGTAGTAGTTGGTAGGCAACTAACAACCAGGGAGGTATATTACCAATAGTACCTATTTGGGTATCTGGAGGGTTAGTGACGGCTGCATAGTGAGAAAGCACTTCAATGGTTGTCAAGTTGCACACCTCTGACCCAAGTAGCTGTTTTATCTTTCTGCCTCACCCACATGTGGATAATTGGTATTCTGTCCACATACATACATATGTACAATCTCTCCTTATCACACATAACATGTGACAACACTTTAACTCAGATAGCTCTTTCTATGTGCTAGCCCTGCTTTTTGGCAAAATAGTAGGACAGTAAACAGAAGTAGTATGTAGGAGCATTCGGTAGAAGTCAATAACAACATTAAGTAAGAGCCTATGCAAACTCTGCCAGTGGCCTATTAAAGGTGAAGCATTAAAGGCTAAGAAGCGGTACTGGAGTTCACTAGTAATAGAGACTTGCTGTGGCCACCCCCTTGAGGGAGTTCCAGAAGGGAACAGGCATCAGAGATAAAAACAGGCAGACATAAACTGCAGGAAGAAACTCCCCACTTAAATGGAGAATCTACATCTACATGATAAGTTTTCCCCATACAGTGGATGGTCATTTCTAAGTTTGTCTGTAAGGACCATCAGGGCAGAAATGAAAGAAACAAACAGTGAATCCAAAAGTAAATAAATGCTGAATATGAGAGGATATAACTTCCAAATGAAAAAAAAGAAAAGATGCCTTAAAAAACAAATTGTGCATTCCAGGTAAAAAGCCAATATAACTTTTGAAGTTCTAAGTAAAGTTTACCTTCTTAAAGGACACAAAATGTATTATGATGTAAGGTATGGTTAAGTTTTACATAACTGTGGGTTCTCATACTGTAAATGAAGCATTTCACTGAAAACTAGATATAAGTTTGTTGTTTTTAGGTTCCAGTCACAAACCAAAGTCTATATCTAGTCTGGGCCTTAATTGAAATATAAAGAGGTTAACAAATGTATAATAAACTTTTTATAAATGATGCCCCGATGAAAAAAAATTACTATTTAATAAGCTTTTCTTTAATTATGTTAATTACTAACCTAGGAGCTTCAGTTATTCAAAAAGGAATTTCAGGACAACAGAGAGTAAGTTTAAGACTTGTATCAACCGTGACAAATATTGCAAAGGTGAGAGCATCACGAGTAAATACAAATCACATTGTAACATTACTAAGTATATACAGTAAGGTGCATGATAGAATGGTAGCAAAAAGGAAAAAATACACAAAAATATAAAGAGAGGTACGCTGAGTTTTATGGATCAGATTTCTACAGTAAACATACAAGACAAGTGAGTGTGTAAGCAGCTTTTACATGCCTGAAAAACTGATCATATTATGGATGATTAATGGCTGCTGCTGTGAAATGCTAGGAATAGTTATGAGGTTCAATGAGGAGAGCAAGTTATATTTGTTTGCTGTACTGGTATTAATAAATCACTCCTACCTTCAGCATGACATAAACACTAAATTCTGTCTGCATGACATAAAGATGTGGTGAAGACAGTAGTTCATACAGCAAGTCTGGTGGGATGCGAGACAAAGTGCCTGGATGATCAGTAACCTGAAAGAAGATATCAAAACTGACATACCAAATGTTTTTCTTAACATAGAAAAAAATGTAAATATTTTCAGAACTGGCAATGAGAGATTCAAAATGAAGAAGGCAGTACTCTAAATATTGTATCATAAGTAATAGAAAATACACAAGCAAGCTGGACTATCTCTTGCCTTATCACTATAAAAGCCATCACAATTTACACATCAACTTCCCTGAGTTCTTTCATCTATTTTATGTACTTGTATCCTGATTTCACTGTCCTCTTTGTTCTGGATGTCCTATTCCAAATCTCTTCCAAGTACAATTAATATAAACATCTACATTGGTTACTCGCTCACTTGAAAACCAGGCAAAACATAAACAAAAGCATGTCAACAGAGGATACCTTCTATCATACAAACATGCATGATTTTCCCAAAACTTATAAGTGAACTCTATGGACCTGAAATCTTTCTAGTTACATTATTAGGAAAAATAGCTTCAAGCATGTTGCCCTGCATACCCACAAGTACACATGCATACTGAAAATAAATAACAGTGCCTTTCCCCTGAGGATAGAAGGCAAAGAAGGACCTAGATACATGATTCAGAACATCAAACATCATTTTAACACGAAATAAGACTTACAAAACAGGCCCTAAATGAAACTAAACAAACACCTGCTGTCACTAACTTGAATAACAAGATCATATATGCAATGAAACTGGGTACTTAAACTCAGCAGAGAACACAATAAAAAAGTAACAACACATCAGTGTCCTGGTCCCCCATGACACTGGCTCTCCTTCCAGAAAGTCTTTGGTCTATTTCATCCCTACCTGAGTAAGAAGATTATGGAGCAACCACTGTTTACAAGCTTTGTCCACTTCTACCACCCCATACCTCCGAGCTGCCTCATGATATTGAAGAACTGTCTGAAGTGGAAAAGATATTGATAAAGAACATGTATTGACCACTCTCTTGAGAATTATTAACTGCTTTGAAGATGCAAAAGATTTATGGGTGAGATATGGACTGTCTTGGAGTACTTGACAGAAAATGAACAAAACTAAAACTTTATTAGTTATGAAATCAACATGAAACGTCGTTAATAAGCATAACATCATGATTTTCTAAATTTCTCCTACTGGCTCTGAAAGTTAGAAAACAAAGTATCCAAATTAGGTCATTTTCCATAGTACACATACTGGGGTTTTCTTTAAAAGGCTACTCTAAACCACTTAAAACAATTCACATATAGTAACTGCCTCCACCACTATTTGGTATAATGCAAACAATACGTGATAATGCAGTAAAATCATCTACGTTTTGTTTACAGACAGTCATGTTCATGACAAATGTTTTACTTTATTCTTCAAAAGCTTAGCAAGTAAAAACACTCAAAATCCACAAAATATAGAAATTTAACTTGTTCCCTGTCCCATTTAGTCAAAATATGTGAAGGTTTAAGGTAAACTCTCAATTATCATAAGTGGATATCATATGCATATTTGAGGCTAATTAACTTCCTACTTGCATCATCTGTGCAAAATAAAATGAATTACTTTCTACTGAATAATATAAGTACTCTAACCATATCCATCAACTTAATCATTACCATTGTTTCATTCCCATTGAATGGGGTGGATCAGGTACATGTTGTCCCCAAACTATCACTTACACACATCCTCAACTCACAATCATTGTGTAAAAGTTAACTGTGGACTTACTTATAAATGAGCTTATTACTTTTTCAATTTTCATACCATGTTGGTTCATCAAGTGAGACTGGTATCATTATTCACAAAATCCTTCAAATGCATCTAATCCTCAGACATTCTTCTATCATCATCCCTAGCTCTACTAAATTCTCTCATTACATCTATACAACTTTTCCATGGTCTATTTCTCAATGTACCTTGTTCTGTATCCTAATGACAAAATTACTGTCACATTTCTACATGAATATATCACCCAAAAAGATTTTCATTCATGCACCTTTCTAATGACTTCTTTATACCACACAGCCTTCTCACATCCTTGTTTCATCTTTTTTCCTAATTTAAGGGGAAAAAAATTCTAGGTACAATGAATGCTCTTAGGAATGGAAAATGCTAAGTCTAGAGTGTGCACAAAAGCTTGCATGAAGGAGTACTTGTCCTAGTGCTGATGCAAGGCTGTGAAACCCAGGTGTGCAAAGATCAGAATGGATACAAAATAAAACCAGTAGTGATGGACAATTCACACACGATACATGGAGTTACTACACTATTCTGAATCACTTTATCTATGCCCCAAGCCAAATTCAACATTCTATTCCAAATCACTACATCTAAAACCCTACCCTACTTCAAAATTTTATTCTCAAACTGTCCAAGTCCAGTTAAAAGTTATGCAAAACATTTTTCCTTGTCCAAAAGACTTTTACTGAAAGTCTAATTTAGGTTTTTCCCAGAAATACACAGGTATAAAGGCCAAATTAAGGAATGGTGATAAGAAATGGAAGTTTCACAGAAGTTCCACCACATTCCTAGCATGGTATTATATTCATCAATATCTTAAGTAAAGTATCCTAATAAAGACGATTATGCCTAAGTATACTTGCACATTAAACTATCAAATATGCATTCTGACTAACTGTAGCATCTTTCTTCTTTCACATTTATATATGGCAGATCGTTTTCCAGCATACCTGTAGGTTAATGGTCTCCAGCATGATACAGGTGCACTGGTCAATGAGTGGATCCATCTGCAAAAGGAGGGCAGTGGCCAGAAGGGGTATCACCTGGGCAGCTTCCACTTCAATATCATCCTTGTAGAACTGCCCAAGAGCAAGATGCAGGGCTGCAATACAGCCCATCATTATATGAGAGAACAAGTTACAACTGTCCACATAGGTGGCATGAGCACAGATAAAGACTTTAGAGCATGAACCCAAAGTATTAGCAAACAATATCAATTAATTGTAAACAATATATATATGAGGGTTTTCATTTCATGTGTGGCGGGGTGGCGACGGGAATTAATGAAAGCAGACAGTATGAATTATGTACATATGTATATATGTATATGTCTGTGTGTGTATATATATGTATACGTTGAGATGTATAGGTATGTATACCTGCGTGTGTGGACGTGTATGTATACACATGTATATGTGGGTGGGTTGGGCCATTCTTTCGTCTGTTTCCTTGCGCTACATCGCTAACGCGGGAGACAGCGACAAAGCAAAATAAATTAATAATATATTTTTTTTTTGCTTTGTCGCTGTCTCCCGCGTTTGCGAGGTAGCGCAAGGAAACAGACGAAAGAAATGGCCCAACCCACCCCCATACACATGTATATACATACGTCCATACACGCAAATATACATACCTACACAGCTTTCCATGGTTTACCCCAGACGCTTCACATGCCCTGATTCAATCCACTGACAGCACGTCAACCCCGGTATACCACATCGATCCAATTCACTCTATTCCTTGCCCTCCTTTCACCCTCCTGCATGTTCAGGCCCCGATCACACAAAATCTTTTTCACTCCATCTTTCCACCTCCAATTTGGTCTCCCTCTTCTCCTCGTTCCCTCCACCTCCGACACATATATCCTCTTGGTCAATCTTTCCTCACTCATTCTCTCCATGTGCCCAAACCATTTCAAAACACCCTCTTCTGCTCTCTCAACCACGCTCTTTTTATTTCCACACATCTCTCTTACCCTTACGTTACTTACTCGATCAAACCACCTCACACCACACATTGTCCTCAAACATCTCATTTCCAGCACATCCATCCTCCTGCGCACAACTCTATCCATAGCCCACACCTCGCAACCATACAACATTGTTGGAACCACTATTCCTTCAAACATACCCATTTTTGCTTTCCGAGATAATGTTCTCGACTTCCACACATTCTTCAAGGCTCCCGGGATTTTCGCCCCCTCCCCCACCCTATGATCCACTTCCGCTTCCATAGTTCCATCCGCTGCCAGATCCACTCCCAGATATCTAAAACACTTTACTTCCTCCAGTTTTTCTCCATTCAAACTTACCTCCCAATTGACATGACCCTCAACCCTACTGTACCTAATTACCTTGCTCTTATTCACATTTACTCTTAACTTTCTTCTTTCACACACTTTACCAAACTCAGTCACCAGCTTCTGCAGTTTCTCACATGAATCAGCCACCAGCGCTGTATCATCAGCAAACAACAACTGACTCACTTCCCAAGCTCTCTCATCCACAACAGACTTCATACTTGCTCCTCTTTCCAAAACTCTTGCATTCACCTCCCTAACAACCCCATCCATAAACAAATTAAACAACCATGGAGACATCACACACCCCTGCCGCAAACCTACATTCACTGAGAACCAATCACTTTCCTCTCTTCTTACACGTACACATGCCTTACATCCTCGATAAAAACTTTTCACTGCTTCTAACAACTTGCCTCCCACACCATATATTCTTAATACCTTCCACAGAGCATCTCTATCAACTCTATCATATGCCTTCTACAGATCCATAAATGCTACATACAAATCCATTTGCTTTTCTAAGTATTTCTCACATACATTCTTCAAAGCAAACACCTGATCCACACATCCTCTACCACTTCTGAAACCACACTGCTCTTCCCCAATCTGATGCTCTGTACATGCCTTCACCCTCTCAATCAATACCCTCCCATATAATTTACCATATATATATATATTAATAAATAATATATATATATATATACATGTTACTTTTCTCCTTTCATACTTGCTTGCTATTTCCCATAAGAGCAAGGTAGAGTCCAGAACAAATGACCAAGTCATAGAGGTAAAAAGATCCTCTTTAGGCTCTACTCTTTTCCCTTTCTTTGAGTTGTACAGTATAGGAGGAGTTCCAGGCCCCAATTCCTACCCTTCCTTCGTCGCATTCTACAACACACAGTAGATATGTGGGCAATGTTCTTTCTCTTTAATGAGGCGGTATCACTGGGAGTATTGTCTTGTCAAAGAACTTCACACTCCTTTGAAGTATACATTTCCCTGCATAAGGAAATAGTGTAGCTTTGGGCAGTAGGAAACTTCAGAAAGGTCCTGGGTAACACCAGGATTCTTTCTCTGATTGGCCTAACTAACCAATCAAAAACATTGCCATTCCATCTCTTGAGAAACAACCATAATTCCATCCAATCATGTCACTTACCCATAAGTCATCTTACACAAGGCTTTCACTACCCCCTTTCTTTCTACCACATTATTCATGTGATTACCTCATTCTACATGCCATCTCTACCAAATATCATATCCACCAAGCTATCATTTACCACATTCAAAACTGGCAATGAATATATTGTGGCTGAAATGTACTAGAAAATCATGCTCACCATCAATGTTAATATTATCATCAAGAATCTCAATGTTGATCTGAGATTGGTTTGTCTCTGTCCAGTTGCCTGAAAACATGCTGCTGAAGTATGGACTCTGCGGAGGTAAAGGTAAACCATCAGCAACTTTGAAGACTGTTTAAGGCAGCAACTCAGATAATATATCAATGAAATGGTTTTTCTTTCCTAGTGGTATCATGATAAAAGGCTGAAGTAAAAAGGTATTGACAAAAACTAACAAGTGTAGGCTGTTACACTTCATGAAAAGTATCTTTACAGACTTGTTACTCTAATTTTTAGAGGAAAGTGGCTAGCTCAAATGTTATTCCCAAGTTCAGTATGTAAATACCTGAAATACTTGAAGAGAGAGAGAGAGAGAGAGAGAGAGAGAGAGAGAGAGAGAGAGAGAGAGAGAGAGAGAGAGACTCGTCATTTACCAATCTAGAGAAAGTGTAAAACAGAGTTGTCTTGAAGGAATTTATAATGTATGGGGTAAATGGAATTACTAAATGTAATGGAAATTTACCAGGAGAGTAAATCATGTGCGTGAGTAGGAGATGAGATAGGAGAGTGGTTCCCAGTGAAGAAGGATCTGCATCAAAGATGTGATATCACCATGGCTGCTTAATAGTTTCATGGATGGAGTGATGAGGGAGGCAAATACAAAGGTTGTGAGGTAAGCATGGTGAAGGTGGGAGGATATGGGTTGTGAATCAATTATTGTTTACAGACGACGTGGTTCTAAGGGCAGTTTCTAGTCAGAGACTCCATAAGTTTGTGACACCATTCTGGAGTGAGTAAAAGGAAAAAAGTTGAGAGTAAATAAGAATAAAATTAAGTTATGTGGTGCAGCCAGAGGGTGAGGTAGGATAGCTGGAGCCTACGTTTAAATGGGGAGGACCTGGATGAAGTGCAATGTTTACTGGACCTCAAAGTGGACATGAAAGTGGGTGGTATCATGGGGAATGGAGTAAGTGCTTATGTGGAAGTGGGAGCTAAAGTCCTAGGTGTATTACAGAGCATGTATAAGGAGGTTACTGTCTGTAAGGGTATAGTTGGGTGTGTCTGAAAGTACTATAGTTCTGAATATCTTACATTAATGTAGGTCATGAGCATTGAATGCAAGAGAAAGGAAGTGTGGATGTACTAGAAATGAAAGGTCTGATTAAAATATGTGGTGTACGACAGCATGATTGTGTAAGGAATAATGCTGTCAGAGAATGGTGTGGTCTGGCTGAAAGGACCAACCAGGGTGTATTGAAATGGGTTAGGCACATGGAGAAGATAAGTGAGAAAAGGCTGCCTGAGATGATTTGTGTCAGAAACAGAGGAAGAAAGGGATCAGAGGAGATTAAAAAGATGGAAAAACACGCACTAGTGACTAACCAAACAACAACACTGTAGGACCATTATCATTATCAATTTTATCACTATCAAGATTTTTATCAACATTATTATTACCACTATCATCATCATTATGAAAAGAAAACTTTGAGGAAAATAAGCCTTACTCTTTTAAAACATGCCTTATTCGCTTGATAACAATACCTCACTTCTAGAAGCCTTCCTCCTACACCATATTTCTTGACAGCCTCCACAAAGCATATCCATCAACCCTACCATACTCCTTCTTCAGATCCATTTATGCCACAAAAAAATCCTTTCATTTCCCTAAATATATCTCAAACACATTCTTCAAAGCAAACATTTGATCCACACATTCTCTACCACTCCTGAACCCATATTTCATTCACAATCTGATGTTCTGTGCATACAACCCCCCTCTCCACCACCACTTTCCCATACATCTTATTGAAATACTCAAGAAACTTATAACCCTGTAACTTGAACAATCATTTTTGTTCCCCTTGCCTTTATACAAGTGCACAATACAGACATTCCAACAATCCTCAGGCATCTCACCATGACCCACACACAATAAAAATTCTGACATAAAAATACTAACTCATATAACATAATTCAGAGACTGAAGCCTCTATCTTTTTCAGCATACATTTCTAACCTAAGTACAAGACACTTACCTGACAGAGGTAAACTTTATGGAGATGCCACTCATTGCCTAGAGCCACAACACTCACATCTGAAGCTCGTCCTTCTTCAAACAAAGTCTTGTATATATACTTTGAGGTAGAATTCAATCTTCGCCTAAAAAGGAGAGAATATTTTCAAAGTAGCAAGATAATCAAGTGAGAACTTCTTTGACCCTTTCTTTAAAGTTTGCCACTGTCATTTTATATATCAACAAAAGGTAAATAGGAAGATTCCTTGCAAAATATTACTGGATGCAGATTTAGCATCATAATTCATAATAAGAACAACAAAAATACGAGACTTGTTTGCTTCATCTAAGTTCTTATTTCTGGTGGTTGTTACTATTTTAGTTACATATTTCCAACAGCAATTTGACTTCATTAGTTTCTGATTAGTTTCTGAAATCTGATTAAATTCATAGTCATGATCTAACAAAATTAGTATCTGGATAGGATAACCGTGCACATGAATATGAATAATGGAAATGTAATGCAAGTTGTTCTTGAAATTCACTGAACCATAATGCCTTCCTCAATGCACAAACTTGAAAGGTTCTACTATTAATAGAAATCTGATAATAAAAAACTTATACTCCATTATATTACTGTACATAAATTATGGCTATAAAGTCAAGCACAACAAGCAATTAAAAAATATCAAATAAAGGCCAATAACAGCCAAATCCTTAGCAAATTTTGAGTGATTGTTTTTGCACACAAAAATATTCTTTTAAAGTTATAATTATAAATTTCAGACAAGAATTCCACCATCTCAGCCAATGTGACTATCAGTCTTTGATTAACTGCAAGTGACAGATGAATGATGACAATACTACTTAAGACACAGTCATGTTAACAGGGTGGAAGTGAAACAACTACGGCAGAGGGACAGACTACAATACAGAATACATCAATATTCAGCACAAAGCCATGGGGTGGAGACATTCTCAAACACCCATTAATGAATGATAACAACGTACTTCTTTGGTGTGTGCAGAAGGGAATCCAAATCCATGGTGTCATCATCATCACTCTCAACCTCCTCCACTTTTCGTTTGCTACCTCCATACCCTATTACATGCGATCCCATCACACTCTGAAGTATATTCCCCATCACTGCCTAACAAGTAAATTAAAAATATTTCATCATAAACCATATAAATTATATAAACCATATATTTCATGATGAATCATAATACCACATAACTGCAAAATATCACAGGTGAATACTGAGACATCAACATCCTGAAGAAAAATTTCATTAGATTTTTGGGATACTTCCACACCTATATAATTTCAAATAACATAAAATTGTTCCACTAAGTCTCAAAGTTGAATTCAAATTTCCTCCTCACAGCATGGTTAAATTTTCTTCTATCTTGAAAACCACCACCAAACCAATGACATTATCAGACCTCTGTGGTGTAATGGTTAGCATTACTGATTGTCACACAGGCACAGACTGTCTGTGATCAAACCCACACAGGTTTGAATCCTGGTTGCAGGAGCCAGTCCACAGTCCACCCAGCTGTTCATCTTCCCCTAGGGGCTGAGTGATAGAAAGGGTACCTGGCACAGGCTAAGGTGTGTGCAGGTATGCATACAAACATAGGAGTAAAGTAGTGGTACATACACACAAGGTGAAGAAAATAAGGTAATGCAAATATGTATATATACAAGGTTAAGAAGATGGGGGAAAACAAGTGTAAAACTCTTTCCCTGTAACATGGAAAAAGTAATCTCAAATACTAATAATGGATGTTTTAATGAGTCATTTTTCCATCATAAACCCAACATTATTCTTTTCTTCCGAGCTCTATCTTCTGTCCATGAATTATCACTTGCACAAAAATAAGCAAAGGAAAATAGCAAAAATTTCACATGTAACTGCCCCTCCAGAAATGAGCTAAGATTCAGTTCCTGAAAACCTTTAAGTTTTTCCTGTATATCAATGAAACTTCTAAACTCTGCTGCTATCCTTAATGCTAGTATGAATCTCATACATCAATAACAACTCTCCAAGGCATTACTTATAGCTGTCCTATCTCTAGTATCCTTGCTGAGGAAAAAATTACTCAATATACAAAACTAACACTACCATGCAGTTACACCCATAAATCATCATCTAAATACGTAATTTTCCTATTTGTTATTAAGCACCCTAACTTATATGTCGTGATGAGTACTATCACTTGAAATCAAAATACTTCAAAACTGCTTCACTCATTGAATTTAATTATTTGCTGTGATTTCAGTCATTATAAGTAACATAACTGAAAGCACACAGGCACACGCCCCCAGTACACATTTTCCGAAGAGGCGTGTTTCTCCATACTCATATTGAAAGATCACTCTGATAACAGTATCTCCACTACCGTCCACGATGTTTCTTTGTCATACAATTGACATTTACGAAAAAATGCACATATAAGACCCAGATCCCATACAAACGGTTAAAAACTAGTCCCATCTCACGAAACTGTAGCTCCTGGATAATGCATGTTTCAAGTTGTGTCAAATGTTAATGTTATGTCACTTACTTTGTGACTTTCTCTCTTCCTTCGTATCTTTTTTATCCTTATTTAAGTAGAGAGATATTGTAATAATGGTACAGAAAGTGAATATGGTGGCCAAAGTACGGGAGGAAACCCAGCTGGTCAAACCACCAACACAAGTTTTACTTCAACATTTGTTTACAAACAGACTGGACATGCAGCAATGGAACTAAACCTATGGTTCTTAATAAACCTATAACATACTAATAAAAAGCCTGACTAGCATGTGTCAGAAATGTTATGCAAAAAGATCCATTTCTATATAAGAAATAGAATAATTTCCTGAGGTGCAATAATGTAACCTATAAACTTGACAGGTCGATCCTCAAGCGCAACGTAACAACCATACGATCCTTGAGACGCAACGGAACGACCATACGATCCTTGAGACGCAACGGAACGACCATACGATCCTTGAGACGCAGCGGAACGACCATACGATCCTTGAGACGCAACGGAACGACCATACGATCCTTGAGACGCAACGGAACGACCATATGATCCTTGAGACGCAACGTAACAACCATACGATCCTTGAGACGCAACGGAACGACCATACGATCCTTGAGACGCAACGGAACGACCATACGATCCTTGGGACGCAACGTAACAACCATACGATCCATAAGACGCAACGGAACGACCATACGATCCTTGGGACGCAACATAATAACCATACGATCCTTGAGACGCAACGGAACGACCATACGATCATTGAGACGCAACGGAACGACCATACGATCCTTGGGACGCAACGGAACGACCATACGATCCTTGAGACGCAACGGAACGACCATACGATCCTTGAGACGCAACGGAACGACCATACGATCCTTGAGACGCAACAGAACGACCATACGATCCTTGAGACGCAAATACGAACCTTGGGTACGACTGGCGATCCAGAAACAGCAGGAAGAACCTGGAGGATCCCAACCTTGACACGACGCGACGTTACGATAATTGGGCACGACAGTATGGCCCTTGCATGTATCTGCGTGACTTTTGTCCAGGCCATCATACTCAAGGTTTGTACCGTATAATATACTGATACATTATTTGGGTTTTGGCACTACAACTGCCGGGAGGGTCATTAAGGCCGTTCACGTCAATGTTGACTTCAAACACTCATTATTAATGTGGCCCTTGTGTATGAAGGACTAACCTAAATTGTTTCTACGATAGATTTTAGTAATGTGGCCCTTGTGTACGAAGGACTAGCCTAAATTGTTTCTACGATAGATTTTATTTAAAGAAGTCTTCAAGACGGGTGGAATAATGTAAATTAGATTTACAACACCAATGAATGTTTCTTTTCTGAGTTAAGTATCTGTATGTGGCTTTAATGGGAGATTGCTTGTGGAAAGAGAAGCTCATAAACTATGTGAAAGAATATGTACATATAAACAAATTTGGACAGCTGAGGCAAACATCGATAAAAAAAAAAGATATTACGTCTAAAGAGGTAATGATAATAATGCTCTTGAACATGTTAAGGAAAACCCACCAACTTTGGTTAAGATGGCCTGTCATTTAACCTGTTCCTTGAGGTTATCCTGTCGTGTTTAACCTTACGGTCGCACCGTCGTACACAAGTCTGGCTCAATGTACGTTGAAAGGTTTTACGTCACAAAATTATTCCAAATGATCCACAAGTGATGGAGAGGATTATATGCTTTACATCAGTAATTCGCTTTACCTATGATCATGGTATTGTTTCATGATGCTGACTTATAGTAGTAATTTGTTTATCAGCTATAAAACTGAATCTGGTGTTCAAAACAGCCATTGTATACTAGGATTGACTAGCTAATCACGTCAAAGAGCTAATCTCCTACAAAGAAAAATGTGAATCTTCCTTAAACATTAAAGAAAGCTTCTAAATGAGTAGAAGAGATAATGTAAGGTAGTTAAACTGTCAGTTTATAATCATGAAGATAAATGCAAGATCAAAATTTTTATACAGACAAGCAAAGGGCTTTAATCAGAAAATTAAGAGAACTATATGTTCTGCTTTAATTCATCCTCATTTTGATTATGCTTGTTCTTCTTGGTATTCTGGAGTAAGCAGTAAATCCAAAAAGCGGCTACAAATTTGTCAAAACAAATTCATTAACTTTATTGTAGGAGTAGACAGACCCCAGAGTTCACATTGGCCAAGCAGAGGGGGAGAAAGTAAACATGTTAAGTGTAGAGAATAGGGTTGAGCAAATAAAATTGAATCATGTCTTTATCATTTACAATAACAGAAGGCCCACATATCTTAAAATTTTCATAGGGTAGTAAATAACCAGTCAATCAGGACTGGACATAGTATTTAACTTTTGTGTAACAAGAGCCAAGAGATCTGTGGCTCATACCTTCTATCATACAGCTATTAAAGAATGGAATTCATTACCAAATAATATATAGTGCATATATTAAAAAAAAAAACTTTAGATCAGCAGTTAGGAAACATTGACGAAGAAAGATTCTCTGAACTAAATAACTGTGTATATTACCAGACATATAAGCAGTGTTATGCATAGTGTTTTTAAACTTTTTTAACCGTTTTAAAGAGGGATATACAATGTGCATATGTGTCTTGTATAGGGTGCTGTGGCTCCTTTGTTGACTGCTCTATCTTGCTGCAATACAAGGACCCCACTGGAAATATGTTTGTGAAACTTTGGTTGGTTATCCTCGTGGAATATACTATGCACCTTATTGTGGTGTGTTGCACAGAATGTACAGAATGCACTAGGGTCCCTGAATAAAGTCAATCAATCAGTAATATCAGAATTAACAGGGGAGGGAAAGTATGAGTAAAGTCATTGATACAAGAGTAGATAGGGATGCAGTAAGAGTAGAGAAGGTTGCAGCAAGAGTAG
This sequence comes from Panulirus ornatus, assembly GCF_036320965.1. Lineage (NCBI taxonomy): Eukaryota > Metazoa > Arthropoda > Malacostraca > Decapoda > Palinuridae > Panulirus > Panulirus ornatus. Next base: position 3,095,293 of record NC_092254.1, on the reverse strand, counting down.
ATTGATAGGGATACATCAAGAGTATTTAGGGTTACAGCAAAAGTAGATTGATGGGCTTGGTTTGCAGCAAGAGTATATATGATTGTAGCAAAATTAGATAGAGATGTAGCAAGAGTAGGTAGGTTTGGATCGAGTTGATAGGATTGCAGGAAGAGTAGATAGGATTGCAGTAAGAGGAGATAGGGTTGCAGTAAGATTATTAAGTTGCAACAAAGAGTAGATAGGTTGCAGTAAAGTAGATAGACACGGTTGCAACAAAGGAGATGGATAGAGTTGCAAGAAGAATAGATAGATAGGGTCGCAACAAGAGTAGATAAATAGGGTTGCAGTAAGACTCGTTATGGTTCCAGCGAGAGTAGATAGGGTTGCAGCAAGAGTGGATAGGGTTGTAGCAAGAGTAGATAAGTTGTAGCAAGAGTAGATAGATAAGGTTGTATTAAGAGTAGATTAAATTGCAGTAAGACATTGGCGTTGATCATACTTGTAGGACACTGGCGTTTATTACTCTTAGAGGACACACTGGCATTGATTACTTACATAAAACCTTGGTTCATTCTACGGTACAATACGTCATGATGCTAATGTTTCTAGTACCATCTTATTATTGAGGACAGTTAGGACAGATGACTCAATACTTATTCTGTTATTGAGCATATGAGTATAATTTTAGGAACTATATATATAAATATATATATATGTATATATATATATATATATATATATATATATATATATATATATATATATATATATATATATATACTGGATGTAGTGCTGAGGTCCATGGATGTAAGGTTAGAACTGTATTATTTCTGACCTAAATTCCCCTAATATTTCCTTGTCCATACAATTTTGATAAACTGCTGACCTATCTTGTCCCCTTACATGCAGACCTTGCTGTGTATGTATACATTTTAATGAGAAACCTTACATCAAGATGTCGCTGCAGTTGGCGTTTATTCCAGGCTCTCTCAGTATACCAGTGCCTACTTATGTGCCACCCTATGAAGCCATACTAAGGGGAGAAAACAGACAATTGATGTGTCGGTCAAGAGGCTGTTTGTTATCTTTTAATGGTATTTTTTTTTGTAGAGGACGAATTGTGTGGGCCGCGTCCAGGGCTGGATACCTCCGTGTCTTAGCGTTGAGATCCCTTAGGTTGCCTTAAATTCACCTGCTCAGTGTTTCCCATCTTATTGTGCCATCTTTATGCAGCTGTTATTATTCCCAAGCATACACAACATATTCTTAGACCTGGACTAATATCGTTTGACGTTGTAGTAACGCTTAATCGACAAAAGTTTGTAGTGTGAAGGGAAACCTTAGTTAGTTGTGGTGGGTGTAGATGGCGCGGGTGTGGGTGACGTCACATGTTCGGCGGTGGTCAGTGACACCAGCGCCAGTGTGAGAGTGAGAGAGTCAGTGCGAGGATCTGAATGTGTGGCTCATTATCCTCTCCATTTGCACCTACAGGCATGCTCTAGCCCTGGGATACGTCACCTGAGTGCGGCTTGCCCGAGACACACCAACACACAGGTAGGTGCAGCAGGGACGGGGCGGGGCCGGGCGCTGGCCTCCGCCTGCTGCTGGGGCGGCCGTCCTGGTGGCCTCAGGAACCGTTGCTCCGCGTCTGGCTAATGCCCAAGTTTCACCCTCCCTCAGGGGCCTTCACCGTCCCTAGGCCTCCTTATGGGCCCACACCTACACCTAGGCCTCCATACGGGCCCATGGCTCACCTAAAGCACCGTCAGGGACCCCTCACCTGCCGCAGTGCCCATTCGGGGACTCACTTTGTGACAGGCTCAAAACACGGACCGTCATCTTGCGCTGGGCCAACCCTTATCAAAATCCGCTTACGGGGCCCTCATCCTTCCTGTTCACAGATGAGGTCTTCAGCCCTCACCAGGACCGCTCTAGCAGTCACCACGTTGTTCGGGTCCACAGGAGAGGCATACACCTCTCACGTCCACAGTAGGACACTTCATTCATCGGCCATATTACGGGTCCGCATCCACCCCATGGCAGACCACAGTATCAGCCCCCGATCACCATAAGTAATCCTCTAGGGAGTGTAACACTCTCCGTGGGCTGAGATTAGGATTCTAAAGGACAAGGAAGTGTCCCTGGGTATTGATATGACAGGTGGGACATCCCAGAGTGAAGAGTGGGACAGTCATAGGTGACGGGTTGGACAGCCCAAGTGACAGGCGAGGGAGCACAGAGTGACAGGTGGGGCAGCCCATCTAAGTGACAGGTGAGGGAGCCCAGGGTAACAGGTGGGGTGGCCCATGTGACGGGTGAGGGAGCCCAGGGTGACAGCTGGAGTTGCCCATCTAAGTGACAGGTGAGGGAGCTCGGGATGACAGGTGGGGCCGCCCATCTAAGTGACAGGCGAGGGAGCCCAGGGTGACAGCTGGGGTTGACCATCTAAGTGACAGGTGAGGGAGCCCAGGGTGGCAGGTGGGGTGGCCCATGTGACGGGTGAGGGAGCCCGGGGTGACAGGTGGGGCAGCCCATCTAAGTGACAGGTGGGGCAACCCATCTAAGTGACAGGCGAGGGAGCCCAGGGTGACAGATGGGGGACATCCCATGTGACTGGTGGGGCAACCGATCTGAGAGGTGGGGTGGCCCAGGGTGACAGATGGGGTGGCCCATGGTGTCAGATGGGGTGGCGCAGGGTGACAGGTGGGGGGCAGCCCATGTGACAGGTGGGACACACTACATAACGGGGCAACAAAGGTGGTACTACAACCAGGAAAAGTGTGATACAAGGAAAGACTAGAGGACTTGAACTTGCCCTCCAGTGAAGAGAGGAGTGAGGGGTGACGTGATCATAACCATTAAGTTTTCAAACATTGATAACGCAGAAAGTATGAACGGTTCCGCGAAAGATGTAGGAACAGAAGAACCGGAGGATAACAGTCATGAAGGAAACCCGTGTAACAAAAAAAAAGTTTTGTAGATTGCTCGTTGGACGAATGGAATAAACAGAACGATAATTGTGGACAGCAATACCTGTATCACCATGTGTTATAGACACCTTGACTACCATACATGTAACACCATGTAGACACCTTGATTTACCATACATGTAACCCCATGTATTGTAGACATTTTGACTACTACCATACATGTAACATCATGCATTATAGACACTTTGACTACCATACATGTAACCCCATGTATTGTAGACACCTTGACTGTTACCATACATGTAACACCATGTATTATCACCTTGTCTGCTACCATACATGTACATACCACCTTGTCTGTGCTACCATATGTGTATGTATACCACCACTTTGTCCACCACCATACAGTACCAACTTGACTTTACAGCCATGTATGTGCCAACTTGATGCCTCCATAAATGTACCACCGTACATGTATCTGTACATGTATACATGTTACACCGTGTGCTTGACGTCTCCATCAGATCTGAAGATTTCTACAATCTGCAGAATGGTTTCTGGGTCAGAGAAGATGTCTGCCAATAATCTGAACGTTTTTCAAATGTAAATACTTAAAAGAGAACAACAGACCGCTGGCTGTCTCCCTGTGAACAGTGAAAATATAAATGAGTGGATTGCTTGAAGCCAGCCTAGAACCGGGCAGGTAATGTGTGAAGCCTGACAGCGACGCAGTACTTGCCACTCTCGCCCTTGTGTCCGAAGGTTTAGAGGTGTTTATATCTGCGCGGCCAGCTAACCGTCTACCTCCCCACCCGTCTCCTCCCCCACTCCCGTACTTTAGTAGGTTACTTGCCGCTGCCGTTCGTCGCCGCCGCCGCCGCCGCCGACATCATGGACGGAACCTTACTGCCTGATGTGACTGATGCGGGAAGAGCTACTTGGTCAGGCTTGAGGAAACATTGATGCTGGTAATTGCAGTTATACAGTCACGCCTGGGGAGCCATACCTGCTAGTGCTCCGTAGAAAGGAACAGTTAGTTATATATTGGTTACATTTCTTGCTTGAGGAAGCGTACCAGCTGCTGCTGCTGCGTCTTAGAAAGGAAGAGTTAATTTGTTGTAGTGAAGAACTACAACTACTGCTTCAGTAGTAATACTAAGTTACTATGTTCACCTGGGAGCCTTTAGTGGCCCTCACATCTGCAACATTTCGTGGCTAAGGTTGTAATCGATATCATTGTCGAGAACATTGTGTAAGGGTGAAACTGTGGTTAATTTCGTAAAATATAAGAATAATATACTGGTGTAAGAATAGTCCAATCCAGAAATAGCCAGAGGAATCGTTTTATTGAGAAAGTCACATGCTTACAGAGAAAGCGTGGATACCACGCAAAGATTTGTACCAATACAAGATTAGTGATTCCTTAAATCGAGACGTCCGAGAAAATCTATTGACCAAAAATGTTACCTTCACTGAGAAGGATGGTCGTAAGACGTTTCGTCCAGCATGTGAATAATGTGTTTACATTTTGGACGCAGCTTTCGATATTTTATTTTTGCACCACACACACACACACACACACACACACACACACACACACACACACATATATATATATATATATATATATATATATATATATATATATATATATATATATATATATATATATATATATTAACAGATCGCTGTTAGAAGAGCTAGTGGCCAGCAGAGAGCAGAGCCCTACCCGACAGTAGGTGGTCATTGTTGTGAGTGGTTTATCGGCTGGCAAGAAGGGCGTTTTGGTCCTCAAGCAGTTCGAAGGCGTTAATGAGCGCACGTCCTGAGGTGTCGCTGTGGCATTGATATTGGTACAGTTGACGAATGCAACAGATCCAGTGCTGATATATCTCCCATTGCAGAGAGGCATGGGGGATGAAGGTGAGTGTTCAAACTACAAATGGTGTAGGCGTCAGACTGGGGAGGAACAATGTGGTTTGATCGAATTAGTAATAAAAGGGTAAGAGAGGTGTGGTAATATAAAGTGTGGGGTTGAGAAAGCAGAAGAGGGTGTGAAGAAATGGTTCTGACGTGTGGAGTAATTTCTTCACGTCCGAAAGGAAAGGTTGAAAGAGGATATATGTGTCAAGCGGAGGGGACAAGAAGCGGGAGACCAAATTGGAGACAGGAGGATAGAGTGAAAAAGATTTTAAGTGAAGGTGGCTTGAAGTCCACATGTTGATGTCCTCACTGAAGTCCATGTGTTGATGTCCTCAATGAAGTCCACCGTGTTGATGTCATGGAGAACAACAGCCCAGCTGCAGTGGTGTTGTGGTGGGAAATGTAACGTTGTTAAGTATTGTTGTAGTGTTTATGGTGTAGCGGTTGTTGATGTGGGGTGCGTTGTAATAGTGAAAGGAATAATGCTGTGGAACAGTTGTTGATAATGTAGTGGTTCCCTGGATGGCCCACTGGGGTAATGAATGGTGTAATATTTGTATAATGGACTATGTAACTTTAATTTAGTTGATGTACCTAGTGCTATTATGGGGTAGTGTTGGTGTGGTACTACCGCTTGTGATGGATTCACCAAGCGGAGATGGTGTGGTAGGTAATGCAGCTCGTATGGTGATGGTACGTATAGTGGTGGTGAGGGGATGAAGCTGACGGAGTGGTGGTGGTATAGTGTTGCACCAGTATAGTGAGTCTCATGATATAGTGGTGGTATGGTGATGCACCATTATATAGTGGTAGACACATGATGTAGTGGTGGCGGTATGGTGATGCACCAGTGTAGTGGTCATGACGGTGTGGTAGTGGTATGGTGATGCACCATTATATTGTGGTAGTCTCATGATGCAGTGGTGGTTGTATGGTGATAGTCAAGTGTTGTGATGGTTTGGATAGTTTTATGTAGTGGTGTCCGTAGTGGGATGGTGAAGAAGCGTTTGTGATGGTGGTATTCATGGTGGGTGTACGCATAGTCACAGACTGGACAGCCAGAACTGAAATTAGGTTGTCTGTGTTTACAGTGCGGCTGTCAAGCCTTGTGCTAACAGATAATTGTACCAACAGAGAGCGGACCTGATGCCGAAAGCCTATATATAGACATGAGGATGTCAACCCGTTCTCTCATTCCCCCAATGTGTTGTGTGTTTGGGAGCGAGGGAGGTGGTGGTCATTATGTGTGCGTGACACGGGGCTGGCCAGCATGGGCGGCGAGGGTTGCCATAATTAAGGCTACATCTCACATATGGCTGGCAACATTTGCGGGAAGCCCGCCAAGCTCTCGACCGGCACCGATAACTTGCCGCCGGCCGCTACCTCTGCTGTGGTGAAACTTTTTCCTTCTTAGCTACACACGATTCTTTGGTCGTTCGTACATTGAGATATTTTGGCATCGCTGTAGGACTAGATTTTTTAGAGAAGCCAACTTGACAGCTAAAGCTTGGATCAGCTGTCTGTCCATGGCCGTGAAAACTTACAGTGGTGCCACGTTTGGCTTTTACAGTGGTGCCAAATGTAGCGAAAGTTGCACGTTACACCTGTCATGTTCCTTCTAATAAATGCCGTACTGTTATGTTATAACATATCTTGATAGAATGTACTGGAAATATTATTGACTTTTGCAAAGTTCATCTTGTATATAGTACCTGGACACTCCGCCGAACTGGCTGAGTGTGAAACGGGGATTGGCAAATTGGTGTAGAAAGTTGGTTCATCGGTTATACCCTGGACCACTACTGCTGGGCGGCACCAGGTACAAGAATGGTGAAAATGAGGGATATTGTGTGGAGCTGATGATGGCGGTGTGCTGGCCTTGAGTGGCTGGCCGGGTGTGGGGCGGCTGCAGCTTCCCGTTTACCCACACACTTGCACACCTGCATATACACGCACCTACACATACATGTTGACCTATCAGCCATACACGTAATCACACACACACACACACACACACACACACACACACACATATATATATATATATATATATATATATATATATATATATATATATATATATATATCGGCTACACAGACACAGGAGCATATTATAGTAATGCGTTACACGTAGAATCAGCATTCACACAAAATAAAACAAACATTTTATGCTCTGTGACTAAATATATTGACAGGAAGGGTGAAGTCTATTGCCAATATGGGATAGCGGTTTCTCTATTCCATGTGAAGGTTAATTAGCCAAGGTTTCTCAGGTCAGTAATAATGAGAAGAGTTAACTGGCTGGAAGAAAGTATGAATTTTCGCATTAGTGTATATATATATATATATATATATATATATATATATATATATATATTTATATATATATATATATATATATATATATATATATATTCGGTGATAAATTAATTAACTTTGTGGCGTAATGGTGAACTTTGAGCCAGTGTTGCGGGTTCCGTTTTCCCTCCTTCCATCGGACGGGGTTGCCAAATAATGGATGCTAGTGTCGAGATTTTTTTTTATGTACTCTTTGTCTCTTTAGGCATAGCTGGATGAACGTTTATACAAGATTTTAATTAGTAACAGAAGTTAGCAATAAGAAGAAAGACTAAGAATATTCGAAATTATAAACCTGTTCATGGAACTATGTGTTGGTAACGCTACAAAACAATGCGGAAATAAAGAGATGCCTGTTAGTTATTTTTCAGAAAATATCATGTATTATTTTTTGTTTTCCGTACGTTTATTGAATAATTACTGATAAACAGCTTGGAGGATTCTATTGCATTATTGATAATGTATTTACTTTGCCAGAAAAAACGGCAATTGATTTTCATGGCAGCTGAAGTAACCATTAAGCAATGAAGCGTTGCCATATTTTGTTACATGCAGTTTCCAGGCCACTGCTAGCATCGCCTCTTTTCTTCTGTTAGGACGCTGTCTGTGGTAATTCAGTGGAATATAATTTAACATTGATTTTGAATAAAAGCAATACAGAAATTTATTTTTGAAAAGTGAAAGAAATTGGAGGAATTCTGGACAAATAATGAATTGGTCTATCTGTTTAGAAACATTTCAAGCCAAAAGAAGTCATACTCGAAGAATACATCGTTGATTCAGAAGTTTTTGATGAATTGCGCAATTTATATATATATATATATATATATATATATATATATATATAAATATATATATATATATTTTTTTTTTTTTTTTTTTTTTATACTTTGTCGCTGTCTCCCGCGTTTGCGAGGTAGCGCAAGGAAACAGACGAAAGAAATGGCCCAACCCCCCCCCCCCATACACATGTACATACACACGTCCACACACGCAAATATACATACCTACACAGCTTTCCATGGTTTACCCCAGACGCTTCACATGCCTTGATTCAATCCACTGACAGCACGTCAACCCCTGTATACCACATCGCTCCAATTCACTCTATTCCTTGCCCTCCTTTCACCCTCCTGCATGTTCAGGCCCCGATCACACAAAATCTTTTTCACTCCATCTTTCCACCTCCAATTTGGTCTCCCTCTTCTCCTCGTTCCCTCCACCTCCGACACATATATCCTCTTGGTCAATCTTTCCTCACTCATTCTCTCCATGTGCCCAAACCATTTTAAAACACCCTCTTCTGCTCTCTCAACCACGCTCTTTTTATTTCCACACATCTCTCTTACCCTTACGTTACTTACTCGATCAAACCACCTCACACCACACATTGTCCTCAAACATCTCATTTCCAGCACATCCATCCTCCTGCGCACAACTCTATCCATAGCCCACGCCTCGCAACCATACAACATTGTTGGAACCACCATTCCCTCAAACATACCCATTTTTGCTTTCCGAGATAATGTTCTCGACTTCCACACATTTTTCAAGGCTCCCAAAATTTTCGCCCCCTCCCCCACCCTATGATCCACTTCCGCTTCCATGGTTCCATCCGCTGCCAGATCCACTCCCAGATATCTAAAACACTTCACTTCCTCCAGTTTTTCTCCATTCAAACTCACCTCCCAATTGACTTGACCCTCACCCCTACTGTACCTAATAACCTTGCTCTTATTCACATTTACTCTTAACTTTCTTCTTCCACACACTTTACCAAACTCAGTCACCAGCTTCTGCAGTTTCTCACATGAATCAGCCACCAGCGCTGTATCATCAGCGAACAACAACTGACTCACTTCCCAAGCTCTCTCATCCCCAACAGACTTCATACTTGCCCCTCTTTCCAAAACTCTTGCATTCACCTCCCTAAAAACCCATATATATATATATATATATATATATATATATATATATATATATATATATATATATATATATATATATATGGGAGACCAAGTTGGAGGTGGAAAGATGGAGTGAAAAAGATTTTGAGTGATCGGGGCCTGAACATGCAGGAGGGTGAAAGGCGGGCAAGGAATAGAGTGAATTGGGTCGATGTGGTATACCGGAGTCGACGTGCTGTCAATGGAGTGAATCAGGGCATGTGAAGCGTCTGGGGTAAACCATGGAAAGTTCTGTGGGGCCTGGATGTGGAAAGGGAGCTGTGGTTTCGGGCATTATTGCATGACAGCTAGAGACTGAGTGTGAACGAATGGGGCCTTTGTTGTCTTTTCCTAGCGCTACCTTGCACACATGAGGGGGGAGGGGGATGTTATTCCATGTGTGGCGAGGTGGCGATGGAAATGAATAAAGGCAGACAGTGTGAATTGTGTGCATGTGTATATATGTATGTGTCTGTGTGTGTATATATATGTGTACATTGAGATGTATGGGTATGTATATTTGCGTGTGTGGACGTGTATGTATATACATGTATATGGGGGTGGGTTGGGCCATTTCTTTCGTCTGTTTCCTTGCGCTACCTCGCAAACGCGAGAGACAGCGACAAAGCAAAATAATAATAATAATAATAATAATATATATATATATATATATATATATATATATATATATATATATATATATATATATATATATATATATATATATATCCCTGGGGATAGGGGAGAAAGAATACTTCCCACGTATTCCCTGCGTGTCGTAGAAGGCGACTAAAAGGGAAGGGAGCGGGGGGTTGGAAATCCTCCCCTCTCGTTTTTTTTTTTAATTTTCCAAAAGAAGGAACAGAGAAGGGGGCCAGGTGAGGATATTCCCTCAAAGGCCCAGTCCTCTGTTCTTAACGCTACCTCGCTATTGCGGGAAATGGTGAATAGTATGAAAGAAAAGAAATATATATATATATATATATATATATATATATATATATATATATATATATATATATATATATATATATATCATTAAACACAAAGACCATATAAAGGTTTGGCTGGATACTTCTTCCCTTTGGAGAGGCACGAATGAAGTTCATCCACGTAGTATAAGAAGTTTTACTGAACAGATTCTGTGGTTTATATATTATGCATTATCGGTATTTATTGGAATATTGTGATGAAGAATTACACTGGTTGAATTACAGTAATATTGTGGTTGGCATACATTAGTTATTCTATGGTGAACATCACTGGTGAGCTTTGGTTAATTAACGGTGTTGTTTTAGTTGATATACACGAACTAAGAGAAGTCTTAAGTTATTTGCACTTGTTCACGGATTGTAAATGACATTGACAATAGTAGGTACAGGACTATTCTTGTATCTCTCTGTACGAATCATGGCTTTGTGTCCATCCATGTTGGTGTTTTTAATTTACTATTCGCCCCAGATCATGTTGGAAGGTGGTATAAGACGGCAGAGAACATTTTGTATAAGTTGACTCACTGCAGAAGTTGTGTTTACATGCAGAGATGAGCTCGTGTGTACGTTAGCAATAGTTTTCCTGGCATTAAGATACTGATGTTGGCTTAGCAGTTCTTTATACTGATATGGTTTGTTCATGGCTGGAGGCAGATTTATTGAGGATAAAAACAAGTGTTAAGTAGAAGAAAAGTCGTCAAAGAAGTAGTTTTATGTGGTGACCTTTGCCTTATCGCCCCCCTTGATTTATTGTTCTGCAGTGATTCAGGTCAAGAGCTAAAGTATTGGTATTGATTTCTGTGAAGTAAGAGGTTCATTGTACATAACTGTGCTGAGACAAAATTACGATTAACTTTACTGAATTGTGCCTGACCTTCAATGATATGGTTTACAGAGAGGAACAGAGTGCGTGAATATTTACCAACAGCACAGCAAGCACTGGAGGTGGTGGAGTGAGGGATGCCATGCTAGTTTGATACAGTGTTACACCTCAAGGGAAAATGCTCAGCCATTCTGCCTGGTGTTGGAATCATTGAGGTAAGCGGGCGGCCATCTTACCACGCCCACCGTTCACTTCAAGCTTTAAGGCTTTTTTCTCCTGTGCAGAGTTTCCCCAGAACGTCATAGCACCTGCTGTTTCAAACATCGTTGATGTATGTATGTATTTGAAGGCAGTTATTTCTCCAGTATTTAAAACCACGGCATCCCCGTTCAAAGACTGAGAATTGATAATTTCAAAATCGTTCGCAACATACAAGGGAGATAAATCCTCTGTATTTCGCGTCATGTCAACTCCTGCATGCAACATGTGTAGTAGTTTGCGTCACTTTCACTCCATCTCTCAGTTCTCAGACAAGAAAGAAAGAAAAACCCAGCAGAGTAACGAAGTCTTTCATGACACCCACCATACCTGCTTCCATACCACCGCGTCCACCTGCATGGCGGCTGCCTCACAACACAGTCGACCGTTGGTCGTGTCTCGTCTTTTTTAAGACGGAATGTTGTGTTGACATTGTTGGATGACGTTGTGGACCTGCTTCATCATGGTTCGAACCGTGAATGATGTAGGTTCGGTTAGGTTAAGATTCTCCGAAAGTTGAATTGCGTTTTATCGTGATGTCTCAAGCTGTTTGTTAGTGCAGTCTTGTAGTTTTACTGTGTGTTAAGGTGTTGGCATTTGGTGTGTTGGGTCGCACAATCCGGAATGTCGTTTTTACCGAAGCATTGATTACCAGTTTCAAGGCATTATCAGGTCTCGTAAAGTGGAAATGTCAATAGATTTTTCTCGTATGGGTTAACTTGAGCGCCACGCTGGTTTACCTAAGGCTTGCTAGCTGTCGCAGGTTGGGTCACAGACGTAAGGTAGAACTCGCGATAGTCGTAACTGTGTCGTGAAATACGTCACAGTTGCTTGTGCACGACGCACTATTGTCATGCCGAAAGGTCTTGCTTGCCTCCGTTCCTAAGAACGGTACCTGCGAGGTGAAAGGGTAGGATATGTGAAGAGGAAATTGAATCCTTCCCTCGAGATGTGAACCTCTAGAAATGAAATATATGGCAAAAGAGAGTGGATTAACAGCGCAGAACCTGACACAGGTGAAAACTAAATTCATATTCTGTTAACGGTGCCGCGGTGCAGCCCTTGGCGGTACAGGGAGGGGTGGAGGTTCCTCCCAATGTTACACAGTAAGGTTGGGATGACGGCAGCTCAGACACTTCCCGTGGCTGTACACAAGGTAACACCATGTTTGGTCCAAGATGAGCGATAGTCGGTGCTGTCCCCAACATGGCAGGAGATAGACAACGAAGTGGTGAATGGCCAGCGTTGTGGTAAATGTCCAGCGTTGTGGTGAATGGCCAGCGTTGTGGTAAATGGCCAGCGTTGTGGTTAATGGCCATCGTTGTGGTAAATGGTCAGCGTTGTCTGACCCTGATAACGTTGTTATTGGTTGTGAATCAACGTAGCAAACCGTTAACAGCACAGATGGTAGAGAACCATCATGGCGGAACGACTACACCGTAATCTGGTAGTTGACCCAATATGGCGGACTATAATGACATAAACTGGTAGTAGAGCAATTAGTTCGAGTGGTAATATAGCTGGTACTGGTCAGGCATAGAAAATTAATTTAGAGGAGAGACATAGCAGGTAAAGTCTTAA